>NC_022021.1:49851582-49862651 GCF_000317375.1 Microtus ochrogaster
ATCTGTACTATTTCTGTTTATAAATTTGAAAGACAGTAATTCATTATAAGAAAACTGATTTTACTTAGTAAATAACAACAATTTGAGGACACGAAGATAAGAACACAAATTCTCTTGAAGGATTCATAGGCTAGTCTAAAAAGCTTGGCATCTCTAACACGGTCAAGAACTTATAGCTAGGAAGGTCACAGGCCTTAGAGGAGAACCTAAAGATTTTACATTGTTAAAATTTACATAGTACCAAACTAACTCATCCAAGTGTCTTATTATTATGCACATGTATTATCGCAATTCTCAGTCCTCATCAGAGAGGGTTTTGTTGTTGTTTTCGTTTTTATTTTTATATTTTTAGAGATAGGGTTTCTCTGGGTCACCTTGGAGCCTGACCTGGAACTCACCAGGCTGGCCTCAAACTCACAAAGATCCACCTGCCTCTGTCTTCCAAGTGTTGGGTAACATTAAAGGCGGGTGCCACCATCGTCTGGCTCAAGAAGGGTGTTTTTTACAGGAGATGACATCAACACAGAGACTCACATCCGGTCATTGAGAACAAGGAATTGGAGAGTGCTCATCCCCAAGGGGAATACCCATATCGGGTTCCTTCGTCCCCGTTTCAAGGATCATCACAGGAGAGGGGGGATGAAAACCTGTGAGACCTAGGGCCAGCGAATGATTATGATGAAACATAACCATAATTATAAACATAATCAGTGCTTTCTAGACACCACAGGGTAGCTGCATACGAGCATTGACAGAAGCCAGGGGTTGGGAATCAGGGGAAGGGGGCAAACCGTATGGAGTTTGGGGGAGTGGGTGTGTCTGTGTCAGGTTAGAGTGTGGTGATAGCTACACTGTGCTGATTGCACATTTTCCAGTGAGAAGACGGAGCTGCATGCACGCTCAGTAAATCTGTGCAACCAAGCAGGCAGTATTTATCTCTGAGTAGGTTACATGGACACACCCATTCTCTAAGTTAATATTACCCTTACTGCATTTCCATCATCACCCTTGTCCAGGAAGTCTCATTACTAAACCCTTCCTTATCTGAAAAGAGACAACGGGGCTTATGCCCTTCCTCTTGCCCTCTGGGATGTTTCTTACGCTGTCAAAGTATCAACGATGTCCAGGGGTGCCACAGCTCAGTGTATTGACATGGGGATGTCAACTTGATAGAGGATGTAGTCTAACAGACTCAATTTTTGTTAGAAAGTGTATGTTTATTTAGCAAAATGTAATTTCAGTCAAAATATTTGGAGGCAGTTACCAAGATGCTCAGAAATAATTTCAGCACTGAGAGGTCTTACCCAGTGTAATATTCTTAGGTTTAACATGTCAAATCCTTCCCTTCAGGGCTCCCTGGTGGTGCTGTCATGGGGTTCCAGAGTTTAGCAGTGTTAGCTACCTCTCCCCATACACTGTTTGCTGTGCCTCTATTTTTGGTTATAGCAACCAAACTCTGCCTGAGACTGGAGCTTGGACTTTTGGACAGTCCCCACTTCCTACCAAGACGGGCTGAGGTACCCTCTTTCTGGTTTTCCTCTGGCCCACACTTCTTGTTCCCTCATCTGTCCGTTTGCTTCACACGGCAAGCATCTTCTGGGGTGCAGAGTGAGCAAGCTGCAGAGCTGCCATGTTGGGGGTCATTTGTTATTAAAACTATTCTAGATGGCTTTTTTTTGTTGTTGTTGCTTGATAAAAAAAAAAACTCTATGGCTAAAATCAACTTGGCGGGGAAGGGCTTATCTCAGGTTCCACCTTCTGGTTGCAAGTCTACCTTCAAGGGAAATCAAAGCAGAAACTCAAGGAGGAAGACAAGCAGAAATCGTGGAGGAATGCTACTTACTGGCTTGCTCCGCAGTTCATTCTGAGGTCTGTCTTTCACAGCCTAGGCCCACTTGCCTAGGGGTGGTGCTACCCACGGTGGACTGGGGTCTCCCACCTTAACCATCAATCAAAACAGTCTTTCACAGATACGGCCACAAGCCAACCTGTTGGAGGCCATTTACTCAGCTGACGGTTTCTTCTCCCAGGTGATTCCAAGTGTTGTCAAGTTGAGAATAAGAACTAACATGGACAGGACACAAAGTTCTGACTGTAGCATCTAAAGAACTGCTTATTTTTTTTAATATTTATTTATTTATCATGCATACAATATTCTGTCTGCGTGTGTGCCTGCAGGCCAGAAGAAGGTACCAGACCCCATTACAGATGGTTGTGAGCCACCATGTGGTTGCTGGGAATTGAACTCAGGACCTTTTGAAAGAGCAGGCAATGCTCTTAACCTCTGAGCCATCTCTCCAGTCCAAGAACTGCTTATTTTAGTTTTTTTAAAAAATCTTTGTTTTCCAGTAAATATTTATTTATTACAGGATAGCACTATCAATTAACTTTCACAGTAACCTCCATTCCCTAGAAGACTATCAGGAGAATGTTTCCGAGATCAAATGTGCTGGTGGAGGTAGGTGGGGCAGTGTATCCACACACACTTATTGAAAAATTGGGTTTTCTTTCAGCCATACACCAGTCTCTCTCGCGAATGGCAAACACACTACATTCTTAAGCATGTATGTGTTCTGATGGAAAGCAGTTGGGTTAAGCAGAGGGCACACAGCATTTCCTGCTGGACAGATCTTGCCTCCAGCACTTCCGCTGGCCTCAGCCGAAACATGGGTAGTAATGAAATCTATGGCTTCGGCCTGTGCTCACTAGATACAAATCCTTTAGATAACAAAGTGCTTACGCTGTCTTTCCAGAAAAGGCCTCCGGATACCGCTGGAGGACAATTTAGAGCTGTTTCTACAAGACTGGATTTGTGCAGAAATCAGACTGTTCATGTAAAGGCCGTCAGCTGTCACGGGCTCAAGATTTCCCCTGTAGGACCTGACGTGCCTGCATAAAACCACAGAGACAATCTACGTTTGCACGAAGAAGTCTGAAGCCTGACCTCATCGTCCAAACTAACAAGGGCTTCTCCTCTCCTCTTACCTCACAAATTCCCATCACAGACCTCTAAGAGGCTGAGCTGAGCTTGCAGCGCCCCGACCCCACCTCCTTACTGACTGCCAGCGCATGGAGAAAAGTTCAACATTACCATGGACACACGTCAAGAAGAGCACCAAAGCTTCTCTGGCTTCCTGCCTCCCATTGGAGAGCAGCATCCATGGGGCCAATGGGAGAAACAACCCTGTGTGAGTCTCAGCTCGAGTCTAGGGTACATCGGAAGGAAAAAGCGTTTGCCTGACAGCAGGGAGGTCCTGGTTGTATCCGCAGGATAAACAGCAAGTGGGAGAATTCATGGGAGAGCTGATATCTGCCACTGACTTCAACTGGATATGTGGATCAGTAGAACAATGCACACGAAAGGCGCTGTCACCCAGTGTGCAGAGGTTTGAACGCCAGGGTGACCGCAATCAGGAACGCAGAGCAGACTTACCAACTTGTCTCAATTAAGGTTTCTATGGCTGTGTGAAAGACCGTGACCAAAAGCAAATTGGGAAGGAAAGATTTTCTTTGGCTTATGCTTCTAGGTCACAGCCCATCACGGAAGGAAGTTATGACAGGAACTCAAGCAAGACCCTGGAGGAAGGAACTGACGCAGAGACCAAGCATCTTGGCTTGCTCTTCATACCGTCCTCAGCCTGCTTTCTTATAGAACCCAAGGATGGCGCCACCCGCTAGGGCCTGGGATCGTCCCCATCAATTGCTCATTAAGAAAATGCTTTAGTAGGCTTGCCTCCAGCTGATCTTAGGGCAGCCTTGTCTCAGTTGACAAGTCCAGATAACTCCAGCTTGTCGAAAGCGGACATAAACTTTGTCAACACACATCTCTTTGGGGACCAGCTCCATGTCTGTATTGTCTGAAGATGGAGGACATGTGTGATTTTGTTTAAAATGCCATTCATTTGCCCTGCATTGCCTCGAACACCTCTAATCCTTTTGCTAGATGAGAAAGAAAAGCTATGCTCTGTGCATCTGGTCAAGGATGAAGCACATTCTTGTGGTCCCAATATCGGCTTCCATGGTTTATAGCCCAGAGGAGGCCTTCTGGTCTCCTGTCTATCACTGCTCTGTCTTCAAACAATGCATGCTTATAGCTTTGGATGTTACTTCCCCTAAGTTAAAAGGCAATAAAAATTTCAAGCTGCTGCCAATTATCTAGACTAACGGGCATATTAAAGGGAGTAACCAAGCTACTGTGGGGGGCTCTGCTTCTGGGAACCCCCAGGTCATCATTGCACCTCCATCCCCAGTGCTGACTAAAAGCACCTTCCCAAATCTCCATGGACAAATCCAAGGTGGCTGAATTCGGAAAGGCAGAGCTCACAGACACTTTCCCTTTCTGGATTAAAGTCTTTTGGGAAGAAAGTCAAGGATGTCTTGTGTGTGTGTGTGTGTGTGTGTGTGTGTGTGTGTGTGTGTGTGTGATACCTGGAAAGTTTGGGTCCTTAATCGCAGAAGATTTATTTTTCTTGGTAGTGTATAATAAGTCATCCATGTGTTTTCATGCTTGACAAGAATTCTCGGTAACCCCCGCCCTAGCCCGTATGCTTTGTCCGCTCGCTAACCCAAATCTCTGACAATAGAAGCCAGCATGAGATCAGCGCACATCAGCGTTCACCAAAGGGAAACTATCATATGTTAAAAGTGTTTTAAAACATTTGTCATTTGCATGTGCTTAGGTGTTATAAGGAGCCGGCTGTGAGCATCCTTTGTGCATCTGTTACTCTCACACACAAGCACAGATTTCTGATGAGACACAAGGACTGAGATCTCCCGTTGCAAGGAGGAGATTCAATATAAGGCAGACTAGAAGACTTTTCTAGAGGTGCAGTCAATGCTCACATATTTTCTGGTAAATCTTTAACATCCTCGAGACCTAGAAATATTTTGACACTATGTATTTTCTTTTTTATCCCCACTTTTGGTTTTTCAAGACAGGGTTTCTCTGTGTAACAGCCCTAGCTTTTTTGTAACTTATTCTGTAAACCAGACCTGGGTAAGCCTAGGGGATATCCGCAGCGATGGTTACTGTCTAAGGCCCATTTGACAGGACTGAGGGTGTCCATGGAAACAACCCTCTGGTTGTGCCTGTGACAGGCCATTTAGATGAGGTCCACTGAGTTGGAAGACCATTCCATGGGCAGGAGGCCTAGACTGTAACAAACGGGAAGAAAAAGCTGAGTGCCAGGATTTGTCTCCCTGCACTTCCTGACCGTAGATGTAATGTCACCATCTGCTACCACCGTGGCTTTCCCTCCACGATGGCCTGAACTGAAAACTGAGACACTTTAAGTCCCCTTTGCGAGGGCATCTTGTCATAGCAATGAGACAAACGACGCAGATACAAAATCCCAGTTTGGCCACATGCTCCTTGTTCTGAGCTCCCTGAAGCTGCGAGAAATGTCTGCTTAGATTCTCAGAGATAGGGAAGCACCAGATAGATTCATATTCTGACGGGACCAGCACGGCCCCAGCCTGGCCCCAGCACGGACCCAGCACGGACCCAGCATGGATGAATGTTCCGATTGTAAGTACACAGCCATTGTCAAGATGGACGACACAACATTCTAGTGGGTTCAGACAACCCATCAAATAGCCAAGACGAATAAGTCATTAACACTGTGACTGGTTCAAAACAATGACAGTTTCTACAGTTTTCCCTGTGGGCCCACACATGAAATCAACAACAAGACCAGCAACAATCATTCATTCATATCTTCAGACCTGGGCACAACTCCTTATGCTTTCCTTTCAAACAGAAGTGTTCTTACGGTTTTCCTTTTTTAGAAGACAAAAGGGTGGGTACAGAGACCCCCATCGACCCAAGAAAAGAGCATGGGATATTTGAAAGAATTTTAAATTGCTTGGCAATTTCCACCTGCTGTCACAGACCACAAAAATGTCTCCTTGGGTAACAGAACAGGTGAAAATGTTTCCAGGGTTCCTGGTCTTGCCTCTCCTCTCCTGCCCCCATTGACACTTCATGCCCCGTGGACAGCTATCCATACTCACCAAACCTTGGCAGGTCGATAGGGCCACTGAGGAATTCCCCTGGGACCGTAGGGAGCCTTGGTAGAAGCAGAACTCCTCTGGTGGTAACACCTGCACAGACTTGGTGCCTCCCTTCCCGAGAGTTTGCACCATGAATCCGGGAGCCACCAAGTCGCTGGCAGCTCTCAGGTCGAGATGGAGGTCATGCCTGGGGCCCTTCAGTTGCAGGTGGAGGGCATCACCTCCTGGCTGGGCCGCTGCTTGCCGCCGCCGCCGCCTCCGCTGGTGATGCATGATGTCATGGGATACATAATCTCCGTTGTGGTCCACCTCGTAGACAGAAACCAGGTCATACTCTGAAATCGAAAAAGAAACAGAGGCTGAGGAATCCTGAAGTTCTGAGAAAGTCTCAGACCGGCTACATGGGATAGTTCTTGGGCTAGTAATGAAATATAACCCTGGAAGAGCAATTCTTGTTTGATGTGGCGTTGGCTCTCCCTTTTATGTATAGTGGAATCTGCTGTATGGGTAACAAACTGTCCCGGCAGTGGAGATTTATCGGAAGGTCGCTTCCAACACTTTCCCATTTAGCTCTGTTGTTTATCCCTCCATGTGAATTTGAGACTGGGTGGATGTTGAAGCCCCCCTCCCCCATCATTTACTGGGTGGAAACAGCAGATGGTCTTATGTTTTATGACAGCTGTGAAGCACTCCTTTCTTCATGTGCTTTATATTTTGTATAAAAACCTATACTGAACTGACAAGACATTTTGGCTTCAAGTACCGTAATTGAAAGAGAAAAAAAAAACCATGGTAGATATTCTTGCTGTTTATTTAATTCTGAAGTCATTGAACACACAGGAGGAATGGTAGGCTGCAGACACATCTCAGGAATCATGGGTTACTCTACAGAGATGCTCACTCGCGCTGGACCCCCTGAGCCACCGTAGACTTTCCTGTTGCCCTGGTTTCCCTTTTGTCCATCTGGGTTCTCAGGACACTGTCAGCAGGACATCTCTGGGTCAGGCCTTACCACTATACTCTATGGTGTCTTGGTTTAAAGAGCATTTAACTGAACTAATTCATAAAAGTAAAAGAAAAAACAAAAACAAAACAAAACAAAAACCATAAAAAACCCTCCAAGATCCCGTCAGACCTACATGGCTAAGACTGAAGAATCATCTGGTCCTATACCTGGACCCCCACCTTCCGCAGATAGCAGCGAGGGGCTTTCTTTTCTGAGTTCCAACGTGGTCCTATGTATATCGAAGCTGTTCTGCCATTCTGGGAAAGCATCTTATTTTTTCAAGATGATAACCAGGACTTTCTCGGTTCATACCACAGTCTACAATATCTTCTCTGTGTCTACCATCTGGGATGAGGCTATTTCCAGGAGAGTAGGAGTAACGGGCTGGGCTTCTAGGTCAGGGTCCCAGCTGGCTGCTCAGCCGTGTTATCAGCTGAGACCTGTGGCCAAGGTAGCTTTGTCGAGGCCAAGGTTAAAAACATATTTCAGTTTGAGATTAGCTAGCTCGGTTTATGTCTTTAAAATATTTAATTAAGCATGTAGTGCGTGTGTTCGATTGTGTATGAGTGTTGGCTGGCTTTTGTGCTTGCGGTTTTTCGAATAGCTGAAAGCAACATGTCGGCATGGTGTCAGGCCTTGCTCTGGAGGTACTGCCAGGTGTCTTTGCAAAGAGCCCACTCTAAGCATGGGGACTGGAGGGGTCTAAGATGACAATGCGGCAGGTCATCCTTCAGACAGCACCTTTGGAGCCTTCCTGGGTCCAACCTTCTAAACACATGGGTTCTCCCTGGAGTATAAACAGATTTCTACTTAAGAGGTAACTCTGCTAGACTCCTGGTAACCAAGGCTTCTTTTCTGATTCGTCAGGAGCAGACACAGTTTTCAGATTGTGTCTAAAGTATTATTTAATTATAGGGAAGCAATATCCATGTACTTATCATTAAATTATTTTGAGTGAACACAGTCACTTGTCTGTGATGCTTTTCTGTCCTGCCAAGCAATAAACAGGGGAAGCAGAAGAAACACGTGGCAGTCAGTGACAGGCCACAGAAGACATGTGGCTGGGTTTGGGAGAGGTGAGGAAGGTCGGAGATTAAAAGCAGGGTGCCTTGTCAGGATGTTCTTCTGACAACCATGCTGGGTGAAGACACGAGGGTGACAAGATTATGGAGCCTGCCACATAGCAGAAGGTAGGCCAGGGCTCTGCTCCTAAGATTCCCATCTCCTTCAGGTCCACAGCATCTGTGTGTCTCTCTCCAGTCCCAAGCTTCATCTGTAGGTCTAGCAAGTGAGATTAACAGACTGGACTGGGTAGCAACTATAGATTAGGAAGGTAGCAGGCCCTGGCTGGTGACTGGACACCTGCATCAGAGCTGGTGACTGAGCTTTGGTGGGGTCAGACACATTGGTTTATTGTTTTCTGTAGGGGTGTGAAGGATCAGATGATCTGGTATCTGGTGAAGGGAGACAGACAAGCACAGCAGGCCTCAGCATGTCCGAGGAGACAGTGTAGGTACATCCTCTGTCCGCACATTGTCAGTTTGCAGTTCCCCAAAGCACTTTTCTTAGAGGGACAGCTCCCCTGCTCTCTGCACTGTGGGGTAGGCATAGCTGCCAGGGTGCTCTTAGCTAGCACACCTGGCTCCTCATGAGGGGTTTCCCCTGTATGGCTTCTAGATGCCTCCCCCTCCTGCAAGGGTGGTGCAATAAAGGCAAGAGGCACAAATCTTGTTGTCAGCCTAACTAGTGAGCATCACTGTACACAGAGGGGTGAGCATGGTCACATCATCAGCCACACCTGGCCTCGATATGTACCTGGAGAACTCTCAGTCAACATGCTGCAGAGACAAAGAACACTTTTCACAGTAACCAAGGGACAGAATCCACCTAGGTGTTGGCCATCAGGTGAACAGATATGGGAAAATGATAGACACAAGCATGCGCATGCACACATGCACACACACACATAGACATAGATAGATTTGCACACACATGCAAGAAAGGGGGTAAAGAACCAAGCTCTTTGCTTGCAGGACAAAGTATGCATGCAACCATAGATCATCATAGTAAGTAAAAAAAAGATCCAGAAAACAAATATACATCTTCTCTATTATTGTAGAGAGCCTGTATTTTCCACAGATGTATAACCTTATATTCATATACAATATTTAAGTAAGATATGAGCCTCTCTGGGGCAATGAGTGAGAATGGTGGGAGAGAGGAGAGGGTGAGAGAGTGGGTGTGTTAAGGTACGTGGAAGATTTATGTACAAAAGTACTTAGGAAGCATGGAAACCTGCAAACCGGTATGTGCAATGAATCTATGCCAATCAGTGAGTAAGGATGTGACTGCTAGCTAACAATGCAAACCATGCTCCAGCGGTATAACCTATATTCTTGGGGCCTCTACTTTGGAGGTGAGATAATCTATTTTATTTGAGAAAGGGGCATAGAGTATTAATTATGTCTGGCAATTATTAATAATTTGCTTTTATATAGATGAGTCTTGTTTAGATAAATGTCTGACACCCAGCTTCCTGGGGTGAGTGACCTGGTGTGGATCATGGATAAAGATTTGCAAACACTCTCATTGGGGATGATTTGGTGACCAGCGCGACACCATGAAGAAGAGACATTCAGAAGAACCATGCTATTAACGCCGTGGCTCAAAAACTTCAGTATCAAGGGAGGGTTCAATGCCCCAAACTTTTAAGTTGTGAACCTTGAGCGTTTTGATATTTAATAATTGTTTTTGATGCAATTCATCTCACTGTATTTACCAAACTCTCTGGAAAGGCCAGTGCCAGCTCTCAGGAGAAATTGTGTGCTGGACCTGGGACCGAATGCCTTGCTGTGACCAGGACCTGGCTTCCAGATAGCATCATGGTCTCAGCAAGGCTGCTTCTCTCAGGAAGTGCTCTGCTTTTTGTGGAGATGGTTTTGGCTGTCACTAAGGGGGAAAGGAGAATGGATGCTGCCCCTGCATCTAGGGAGGCTGGTGGACAGCGAATCTCGACAGCACAGCAAAGTGTTACTCCTGCCAGGGCTTGAGAAACCTTGCTTTTATCAAGGCCTAGAATCAAATGCTCACAAATGCGTGGACGGTTCAGGGCTGGAGGTTACAGTGAGTGAGCTCAGAAGGCAAGCATCCCACCGCACTTGCTGGACCAGCGAAGACAAAGAGTAACGGCAGGAAGCTGAAAGCTATAACCTGACTTAATGTGTAATGTGTTAAGATAATCACTCCTCAAACCAGTGACTTATGATTTAAAAAGGAACAAGACTCCTACAGCCTGATAATCCTTTAAATAAGCCTGGGCTATGCAGATGTTTGCAATGAGACAAAGTTCACAAAGGACTCCCTGACTCACAACCCCCAGTGACTTGATTATACGAGGTTTCATGAGCACAGCCTCATGTCTGGGAAGGCTCCCATCTGGAAATGATGGCATTGAGTTCAGGCGTACCCGTGGGTGTGCCAGGTCAGCAAGCCACCACTTTGTAGAGGGGACAGCAAAGAGCCATGTGAAGGCTGGTCTGGAATACCCAGCCCTTACATGCGTTCACACTGGTTACATGAAATTAGCCATTGGAGGAATCTGTACATGCCATGAGTCAGAGCCCCCAGTCCTACCACAAGCCCCAAATACTCATGAGCACAGCCTGGGCCTGCCCTATCTCAGGATATATACGTCTAAATAAACGTCATTGCAAACCTGGAATATACAGTCAAAAATATACATCCTTTATGTCCAGTTAGGTATCTTTTAAAAAATGCACTTTACTTAACTAGAGGTGTGTGTGTGTGCAGCATGTGTGTGTATCTGTGTGTGGGAGTGTGTATGTCTGTGTGTGTCTGTGTGTGTATGTGAGTGTCTGTGTGTGTGTCTATGTATGAGTGTGTATGTCGGTGTGTGTGAGTGTGTATGTGCCTGTGTGTGTGTCTGTGTGACAGTGTGTGTGTGAGTGTGTGTGTGTGAGTATGTGTCTGTGTGTGAGTATGTGTGTGTCTTTGTGTGTGAGTGTGTGTGTGTGAGTATGTGTCTGTGTGT
>NC_022021.1:49862751-49876184 GCF_000317375.1 Microtus ochrogaster
GAGTATGTGTGTGTCTTTGTGTGTGAGTGTGTGTGTGTGAGTATGTGTCTGTGTGTGAGTATGTGTGTGTCTTTGTGTGTGAGTGTGTGTGTGTGTGTGTGTGTGTGTGTGTGTGTGATGTACCATATGAGAGCAGGTGCCGACAGACGATTGCTAGGTTCTCTGGAACTGACATTACAGGAAGCTCTGAGGCACCTAGGTCCTGGGACCCAGCTGGGGACCCCTGGAAAAGCAGCAGGCACTCAGATAATCTCAGAGCCATCACTCCAACAACATCCCCTCCGCTAACATTCTAAAGAACTTCTGAACTTTGCCTTGGATCTGGAAGCCTAAGGTTTTTAAAAAGCTAAAAATGTGTGCTATGCTCTTGGCGGTAACCATGGATGCTATTACAGAGACAAATATGAAGAAAACCGCTGAGTAATAAAAAAAAAAAACAGAAAGCGAAATGGAGTCATCAAAAAAGTAAACCGATGCACTCATGTTTGCTAATCAAATTGATCTCAAATTATTTAGCCATCATTGCCTCAAGGAGCATGTGAGGCTCTCTTTCCTACTGCACAATTACCTCATACATCCAGAAAAATAGCAAGAACCTCACAGGTCTCACTTTCAGCCAAACTCAGCTCCAAAGCTAATTTAACAATCAGCGCGTATCCCGGAGACCGGGCGTCTCACCGTGTGCAGACCCGGGGTCACAGAGCACTCTTGGCCCTGCGCTCTGTTCTGACACTCTCTGTTCTGACACATCTCGCCTCTGCTGGGTGACGGCTGTCCATGCTCTCATATTGTCTTGTGATAGCTAAGGGGTGGCAGCACCAGGAGGGAGCAGGCATCCTGTCTCCACTAAGCGCCACCCTGGCAAAGGCTCGCACCCTCAGTACGGTGCACCCTGTTCAGGCCGGTAAGTGCCTGTCATGGAAACACTGCCCTTGGGATCAGGAACTGAGATGCCAGGCAGCAAGAGGCCTGTGGCCTCAGGCAGTAAGCGTGTCTTCTCTTCCTCGAAGAGATGTTCTGTCTATAATGGCATCATCTTAGAAAAGTCTTCATTAGTGCAATAAACATGACCCGGGCGGGCTGGCTGGATTTCCCAGCCTGCTCCGTGCTAAGCCTGACAACCAGTGTTTGATCTGACAATCAGAGTGTCTATCCTCTGACCACCATAGAACCCTGCACCCTACACAGGCAATAAACAAATGCACGCAATAAACAAATGCCAAAGGCATCATGAGTCCCCATGGAATGTTTATGATTTTATTCTGAACATAGGGTAAAGTGCAATGTTAGAGCGGTAAGATCGTCTATAGGTCATGACTGTGAGGGGAGGCAGAAGCGCGGGGGAGATGAAGGCTGCAGAAGGTGGGCTCTAAACAACTTTCCCTTCCAAATGCACTGACAAAACAGGTCTGACCGCACTGTACTGTTTGCATCTGGCGCCCTCCAGTGGTGCTCAGTCCTACGGTCGGGACTCATCCACCCCTTCCTAATTACCCTCGTATTTAGTATCGGGAATTTCAGCGACCAGTGGTGCACATTCAGCTCTTACAAATTTACCATGATGAAGAGCGAGATAATGAGGATTCCCAAAGGGTCAATTCTTTAATCGTGGGAATTTTCTGAAAATCCACCAAAAAAGATTAAAACTGGCTTGCCTTTGGTCGCCAATGCTGCTAACACTCTCCAGCTAATTCCACCCAGGAAAGGACAGGAGAGTAACTAACACGTGTCGCGGGTGCTGCGGACCCAGCGCACACTAGAACCTCCTAGCGACATTGCGCTAGCCTGCTTTCTCAGTCATCGGGCGCCCTTGCTAGAGCATCTCACAAGGGAAAGCTTCACTTGTGATGTCCTCCTGCTAGTGATACTGATTTGGTCACCTTCTGTCTCCAGGTGTGTCTGTCAAAGGCGGAGAAAACTTCAGCGGGAAAGAAATGCGAGGGTGAAGAAGCTGGCGTGGGAGCAAGGCTGCCTGGGTTAGGTTTGGTGTATTTACATTAATGATGCGTTTATTACGTCAGTATATAGAGTGTTCTAGGATCTTCCTACGCTCAGATATAGTACCCTTTCTCCAGTGTAACGCTGGCATGCCGTTACCGCTTCTCTGGAAAATATGATACAGATATTTGTGGGAGGTCATCCGTAAGCAGGAGCTCACAATGTTTTAAAAGCAAGATCGCATCTTCAAAGCTCTTGGCTTCCTGAGCCCCGAGGGGCTTGCCAACTAGCAGCAGGGGGGTGTCTGACGCTTACCTGGGGGAATCCGCGAGCCCCCACCTCGTAGACTTACCATCGGTTTCCAGCCAGTCCGACCCGGAGGATAGCGGAGTTTGCTGGTCTCCCGGACTCCCAGACGCTGCATTTGAGGGTCCCAGGGCGCAAGCAGGTGTTTGCTAGAAAAAGTGAGAGCCACCTCAGTGGGAATGCGGGGCTGCAGAGCCTAGCCACCTGAGGAAGGCACTTCCCGGTCTTAGGGACTCCGCCGGCACCTGCGCGACTCACCTGATCACTGACCTGCGCCAGCAACAGCACCCAAAGCGCTACACAACCACGGGGCTGCATGGCCCCGCCGCAGCGAGGGCTCACGGCTCAGCTGTCTCCACTGGGTCACTGGATAGCCCCGGTGCAAGCAATGTGCTAGGGAGCAGCGGGCCGGATCCGACAGAAGCTCAGGGATTCCAGGCAGCGACTCCACCATGCACACCAGAGTTATCACTGCAGCTTCTCTCTGCAACCAGGGGTGGAGTGGCAGTGGTGGCGGGGGCGGTGGAACACCCGCCCCAAGCATGGGACAGCAGGGAGGAGGGCAGGGCGAGGGAGGGCAAAGGAGAGAAAGAGAGGGGAGGGGAGAGAGGGGGGAAGTAAAGCTGGGAGGAGGGAGGGGTACCAGCAGGAAAAAGGCCAGGAAGAGTGGCAGGGAGGAGAGATCAGAAGGGGGATCCACTCCAGGGACTGGGCACCCTTCACACATACAACCCAGCCTGAGGGTGTTTTGCCCACCTACATGCAAGCCTGGGGAAGAGGCACAGCCAGGAGGGGGTAGTATCTAGCCATCTGCCCCTGTGCACTTGCCACTAAATGCCCTGGTGTGGGACTCCCAAGTACTGTAACTCCGTGGGATTTCTCACCTAAGGGCAGGACTGTGCAGCATAGGGGCAGGGCATTTGTCCTCTTTCCCTGGCCAAGGACCAATCTGGAGCTTGCCTTCTCTTCTGTTGGTTTTAGTAGGGGTGCACAGGGAGGGATGGATCTGCTTATGAATGAATGTGAGTTGTCCAGGGGCTTGTGCTGTGGAGGGGTGAATGGGGGACAAGGCAGGCTAGGGCAGGGCAGGGCAGGGCAACCTAATCAGGAAGCTGGGTCTCCCAGGTCTATAGTCTGGTATAGGTCAGCAATGGCTGGTTCTAGGTTAACCTTAGCCATTGGCTGGCCCATTGAGAGAGCCAGTGTCAGATGGCGGGGCATCCTATTAGGAAGTCTAGGGACCCTAACCTAGGCAAGACCAGTCATATTCAAGGCGACAAGTGAATGCTCTCCCTCCAGGCCTGTGTTCTAGTCCATCCATGCCCTGTGCACGTTTGTGAATAGGAGTGCCTTTTGTGACCATTGACAACTGATAGTGTCTGCTGCAGTGTGGGCACAGGTACAACCAGCACAGAGGAGTGTACAGGTAGGTGTTTGCACGTGTGACCCCCAACGACTGCCCACCCCAACAGCTGCCCTCCACTTACCTTCTCTGGGTCCCTCATTTGTAGCTAGACTGACCTTGCCTGGTCTGTAGGGGTGGGAGGGATGCATGGGCGGTAGTGGCTGTGGTCTATGGGGTGCTTGCCCCTCTCTACATTGAGTTGAGATGCCCCAGAATGGCTCTTCATTGGCTGAAGGTGTCAAACATTTCAGAAAGGACACAGCAGGATGGAGATTCCCTGACGTATGTGAATCATACCCGTGTCTGTGTAATAGAGGAATATAACTCCCTCAGTCCTGCAACCTTTAACTGTCTGGTCCCTCTGGGAGGGGAGGGGCCCATAAGACTTGTCTGTGGTGGAACATGGATGGCAGCGGTCTTATGAAGGTTTCATGCAAGCAACCAGTGATGTAACGAGTTCACAATACTGGTCTGCCAGGCAAGAACTACCCACTGGTACAATAAAGGCACGACCAGCCAGCGCACCCATAAAATAGCATTGTTCTTAGCCTTAGTCACACACACACACACACACACACACACACACACACACACACACACACAAACACACACACACACACACAAAACGTATCTTTGTACTTTTATGTAAAGATCTGACATTGAAACTGGCCTTAAAAACACCTGTTATCCCTCTCTGCCCCTTCCCCAATGCCAGGAATATGTCTGTTCTAGTTTATACCTCAGGGTATCTGCTCTCACCCATCACAGACTAAGGCGGGCAGTGCCTGGAGTTCTCCAAAATGTTCCCCAGAAAGAGGAGAAGTTTATCTTTCCTCTGGGTGCAGATCCTCATGGGTTTGATAAGTGGGGTTTCTAATTATTCCCAGTCCTGTCCCCGGTAACATGAAGGGAGCCAGACTGTCCTGTGGAGATGTCTGGGCCTTTCATGCACAAGTTCCATCAGTCACAGAGAAGGATGAATGGGTGACATTAAACGTTCACCCTTACAATGTAACCCAGTCCTAATGAGACTGTTTCCACTGGGAGGTAAGATGCTGAGCTCTGTACAAGGATGGGCTCCTGGGATTTCCCTTGGCTGTGCAAGGAGTCTCGTCATCAGCCTAGAACCAGACTCGGGGACAGCACAAGGGAGGATTGAGACTGTATAGAGCAGAAGGTCCTAGGTCTCAGTAAGTAACCCACCCCTCAGTCTTAGGAGGAACCACAGAGAAGGGGGCGGAATAGGGCAAACAGTGAGATACAGGTCCTCCTTGAAATGGGTGAGTGGAATTGAATGGTCACATTTAGTGAGCGTGGCCTATAATACTGGGACCAGTTCTTCCGTATGTATAGAGTGAAGACACCAATCCACACCTGAATGTGAATGGCTCTCATATAAAAATGTCCCACTTCAAAGCACAGGGCACACATGTGGCAAGGACCCTAACACCCTTCATCTTGCAGCTCCCTGAGAAGTCAGCTCTGGATGTGCTGCAGAATGCATTCTGTCACCTCTGTTAAGCGGCAGGTCAGCATGGTCCAGCCTGGATAGAATCCGCTTTGCTGCCTGGCTTGGAATACAGGAGGTGTTGGGGAAGTTGGCCCATGGGTTTACAAACCGTCTATGACTGCAGTTAATTCCAGTGGTTGTGACCATTGGTTCTTTATGCCGATGCATTGCTTCTTCTAATCACAGTGGCATCATCTCCCTCCTGACAGCAGGGGCTCATCTAAGAAACCCTTGGGAAGGACTGGCGGCATACCTCAGTGCACCACGACACTTGTGTACCATGGGGGAGGCCATGTGTCCCATTCTTAGTGGTATAGGACAGAGTCATTTAAGGGAGGGGAAAAGAGAAAATAGAACGATCTCACGCAAGCATCTGGAGTAAAGAAGCTACAGGGTGCTGAATCTTTTTCCCATGCTGATTAACCCTTTCCAGACTGGAGAAGCAGAGCCACTTTTTATGGGAACAGCATTTTAGAGCAGCGGTCGGCTTAGTCGTTAGACTTTGTCAGGCACGTATGGTTTGAACCCAAGCAATACAGGTTGACAGAGACATGTTACCTAGAAGGCAAAACTGCCATTCCCACAAGTGGCTTAGCAGAGGGGTGTGTGTGTGTGTGTGTGCATGTGTATGTGTCTGTGTGTGCATGTGTGTGTGTCTCTGTGTGTGTGCGTGCATGTGTGCATGCTACGGGGGCTGCTTAGGTCGTACTGTGGTTCCTGATTCACCCCACACAGAAGTCAGCCCAATAGCTGGGGTCTCAGTGGTCACTGATACTCGAAGAGGACTCTAATGGAAGGTCCCGCTGGGAAAGGTTTGCAGTCCATATTCTTTTCTTAAGTATTTGGGTCACTGCTCGGCACACTGTGTAGCCTGGGTGAGCACCGTCCCATCGGCACAGGGATGTGGCATTGCCGAGGAGCTTTGCTGTTTGGAAGACTGAGAAGCTCTAGGCTCCCCACTGCAAGTCACAGACGAGCAGCTGTCCTACAGAGGAGGTAAAACAGCCAGGGGGCCACACCACATACGACATAGCTCCAGTGTCCCAGGGCAGGGTGGACCAGGCCAGGCTTCACTTCTTCCCCAGCTGCTCCTTCCGCCCCACTAGAGGGCGAGTTCTAGGTCTGGAAATAGAATTTCCTTCTACCATGAAAATTAAGCATAGTAAGAAATAAGAATTTAAAATAACCTTTTGTTTTTTTTGTGGAAGAAAATTTAGCATTTCAGTCTGGGAGAAGATAAGCATTGTGACCTTTGTTTCTTATCCATTAGGGCTTCCTGTGAACACAGGAAAGTGTTGCTTTGGAGATCAGGGGGCTCCAGACAGAAAGTCCTACTCCAGGCCTACATCACGTCAAGATCCCTGTTCATCCTGACCAGAGCAATGACGATAGGATTGCGATCCCTGGGTCTCCGGGGCAAACCAGAACTGTACTGATGGCTGGGACGGGGGCAGGGGAACCATACTGGATTCCTGACACCTGCTGCTCCACATCCCAGGAGTCTTTGGTTCTTCTTCACCTTGAGGTGTCACAGTTTGCAAAGTCTGCAAAGGAAGGGAAAATGGAAAACGAGGACAGACGACGTTGGGGCTTGAGTTCCAAACTGTGCACTCTGTGTTTGTCCTCCCTGACTAACTATGATGAAGCTTGTCTCTGATCAAAACCATGCTTTACACTGTGTATATACTACTGTCCCATAATTACACTATCCGTAACAATAACTGCATTTTAGTCAATCCATAAGTATTTATGTTAAAAGTATAGAACGTTTAGTTATGTAAGCAGTGGTGCAGTAGGAGACACACAGTCCAGGGGTCCTGACAGAGGCCTCCAGTAAGGTGAAGCTTGGATTCTTGACTTCACTGCAGAAAGGAATTTCAGGATGTGACAACCTGAAGCCAAATTTATTAAAGAAGTTTTTCTTTTTAACACATAGGTTTAAGTGTATATGGTGGTAGGGTTAACGGAAAGGGAGGTTCTTGTAGAAGATCAGGATATGCGAAAAATCATGTCCCAAATGAGGGTCACACTTTACTCTCTTTATGTTAGTGATACATGAGTTTGGTAGGTTCTGAAGCTATTATCTTTCAATTCCTGCTAGGATTCGAGTTCACAGTGTGGCTCCCAAGAAGCATTAGGGCAGTAAAGAGTTATAGCAGACAAGGTAAAAAGCCAAGTCACAAGGGTGTGCAGGAAGTTGGGACAGATTCAATGTAACATGTTGATTATGAGATTCTTAAAAAACTTATCTGGGAAAGGAGTAAGGCCACACTCAAGGTCATATGAGACCCGGCACTAACTGTGACCATTGCTATTTTAACATTGTTGTTTGGAAACAGCTCCGTGTGAAAAGAGCATTGTCCATGCTGTCAGCCTTCGCAGCAAACACGAACTGTGCAGCCATTGTTGATCCCCAGCTGGGGAGAGGCTGCAATCGGACTCTGGATTGCGGGGTTCCTTCTCCTTCCTGTGTGTTTATCCCCTGGACTTCCTCTTCCTCTCCTATCTTAGTTACTGGACTAAGTTTTCATCATAAGTTGTGAGACCCACTATCCCACGTGAAATAATGTACCGACGTTCTACATGTGTCTGTCCTGATAGCCTTGTTCCCCTTCCCACAATGCAGACTCTACAACAGAGCTGTTGCTAAGACACCTTGAAAGTAAAAACTCTTCTAAGCCAAGACCATAGTACGCCAATGTGGGGACTTTAGCCCACCTGCTTAATTCCCCTGGGCATAGAGGTAACGGGAACTGGGCAGTCACGGCTGTCAATCAGCTGCTGCCACACGGGAGCCACCAGAATTGGAGGAGCTGCCAGTAAAGAGGGCATCTGGCTCACACTCTTGTATTTCAGTTGGCCCATGCTCCTGGTCCTAGGACATCATCTGGCTTACTCTCTTGTATTTCAGTTGGCCCGTGCTCCTGGTACTACCCCACAGGCTGGCATGGGAATGTTGTCGGGGTGGTTGCCATGTTTCCTGGGAGAAGCTGCATGAGAGACACGAGCAGTCTCAGTCCGAGGCTGTCACACTGCCACCCCTCCCCCCCCCGCCACATTCTGCTGACCAAGTGAATCCCACAAGCTGTACCGATGCAGGGGAATGTACACTATGGCTTTCCAGTGAAGGTTCACGTGAAGGGTAGAGAAGAGTGGCTTTTTTTCACCTCCAGCCTACTAAGTTTTGTTACAAACCTCATCCTTGTACATGTTTGCATAGGTGCTGCTGTCTCCCTGTGTTCCTACAATGGTGCTATTTTCTCTGTGTGTTTGTTCCTACATTGATGCTGCTGTTCTCTGTGTGTGTTTGTCCCTTTATGACTCAGCAACTTAAAGGAAAGAAGGCCGATGTTGGCTCACAGTTCCAGAGGGCCACAGTCCCTCACAGAGAGAGGCTCACCAGTGCATGGTGCTGGGAACACAGGCAGAGGTTTGTTGTGTGGTGTGGACCAGAAGCAGAGAACACAGACTGGAGCTGGGGATAACCCTGGTTCTCCCCAGGGACCCACTTCTGCCATCCAGGTGCTAACTCCTAAAACATACACAGCTTCAGAAGAGGGCTACTCACTAGTGCTCAGAACCCGAGCTTGCAGGGACATTTCAGGCTCAAACCATGGTGCCATGCTACCCGTTCAGTGGCCTGAGACATGGGCTAGCCTTTGGAGAGTGTGTTCTGTATTTGAGTGACTAAGAAGTCAGGATAGGGCTGAAGAGGGATCAGCACCATACTCCGTTGGGGCTGTAATAGCTCCATAGAGTCGGGCTCCCTTTTCAGCCTCCAATCACCTTCTCCAGGGAGAGATGAGGGGGGGGGTCTCCATTTCCAGGTGCTGGCCGGCAGTAGATCAATGTGAGCTGCTGAGGTGTGCACCTCATGCTGCCTTATGTTGAAGCTTTGTGTGTCAAACTGTGAGCTGATTTGGTGACAAAGACTATAAATAGTTAAAGTGAGCTCGCTCCCTCCCCCTCTTCCTTCCTCTCTCCCTTCCTCCTTCCCTTCTCTCTCTCCTTCTTTTTTTCTTTCTCTCTCTAGTTCTACCTTCTCTTTATTTTATTCTCTTATGAGATAGGACTGAGCTTGTGGTCTCAGCGATACCAAATATCACTCCTCTCCTTCTATAGCCCCCAAGTGCTGGACTTTCAGGCATAAACCCCTAGGCTGGGCATCCTCCTCCTTCTTCTTGAAGCCATTTTTAAATGTATATTTCCTAGGAAGGGTATTTCTTCTATGAAAATTTGCCAGGATTGTATCTTACAGCACCATGGTGTATGAAATGTGATGGTTTCCATACCTTCTCTCAGTCTCTCAGCTCTTCTCCTCAGGCTCCAGTAACAGCCATTCACAGTGGTAGACAGTCTCTGCTGCTCTTCTAAAGATGGCATGGCACCTGCCAGAGTGCTGATCTCATCTGCCGACACCAACATCCTGTCCCTTGCTGAGTGCCCCTGCTGGTCCACGGCTTTTATCTACTAACATCAAGTTGTCCTTCCTCTGCTTTTATTTTTCATATTATTTGACTTTTATTGAGGTTTGTTTATTGATTTTTCCATAGCTCGTGTCTAATTTGAACTTAAAGGTTCTGCACATTTGGGTCTTATGACCTGCAAATATGTATTAAATAAACAAATGATTCTATCTTCACCCCAGTGTCATCTCAGGTTTCTTTGCAATTTCACACTTTTGTTAAAATATTTTAAACATATAGCAACAAACCCCTGTGGTGTCCCCACCCCACCTCCCTTAGAGTACCTAGGGAGCAGGAGGAGGTGTTCTCAAATGCAGGATAGGGGCAGAGCTCAAGTCACATGCCGCCAGGAAGGGACATCGTGGGTAAAGGCTGCATAGTGAACAATTTATTTCCCATCCCAACCACCAACAACTTGGTTTGGAATAAAAACTCCAGACCTTGCTGCTTCTCTTTCAGAGATGTCCTTGTTGCCCCCGACAGCTCCTTTGGTGGAAGGCACAAGAGCACCTTGATTGTTTTGTTGATCAGACAGAGAGTTCTCCAGAAGCATTGAGTTTGTGTTTTTCTTATGGGTCTGGCAGGCTGTCTTGCCATCACTTTTGTCCTGGAACTCCTTCAGCTCACACTCTATTCCTGTATGTCTGCTGTTTGTATACCCCCTGCTTGGGCACCATTATTTCCACATGGACGTGTTCCTTGTTGGGAGGTGTAGCATTGAAGGATGAGTAGGGATAATAACTGAGAGGCTAGGTCCTAATGAAACCCTAGAACGACCAGGGCAGTTACTGAAATAACCATAGCACGTATGTGCATGTGAATGAACGAGGCTGATACAATCCTGGGCTTATTGCTTCCTAAAATGCTTTCAAGGCTCAGAAAGGGAAGAGGAGGCAGACAAGCGAAGTCAAATTCCTGCTAAGAAGCTGCATTATAAAGCCCGGGAACCTGGGAAATTATCTAAAATTCATCTTCGCATTAAGACTAATACTTAATATCAGTATTAAGCCACAATGTTCCTCCCTGGTGATATGTAACTTGAGCTCAGCTTTCCACCCTGTATCGGGAGTAACTCCCCACAGTGAGTAAGAGGACATACATAAAACATGAAAGATGGAAGCATGGGGAGGAATTTTAGTAATAAAATACAAGATGGCTGGCTACTCAGGAACTAAACCCGAGAAAGCACGCTCATAGACTGGAAGTTTAGCCCTGCTGGGTCTGACTCACGAAGCAGGGCTGAGGGTGATTTTAGAAGTCTTAGGTTTTGTTTCAGAAGTGAGACTTAGTCATGTATTCAAAACACACATCTATTGCGATCATTAAGTAATATTAAATAAAGTTAATTTATATTTGTTAGCTAGACATACGAAAATTGTTAAGTAATACTAAACTGGCTTATATGTTTCAGCTAAACATAAAAAATGGAGAACAGGATATAGCCCTAGATAAATATTCACCTCCCATGAGGAGTCTTCATTTTCTCATCTCTGTGATGGGTATGATGAAACCAGGGCTCAGACCAAAATCCTAGCACTTGTGTGCTGGATACCAGCCAGGACTGACTCTCCTTCCCTCTCCTCTCTCCTCCCTCCCTGTCCCTCTCCCTCCCTTTCTCTTCTCCCTATCCTATCTATCTATCTATCTATCTATCTATCTATCTATCTATCTATCCATCCATCCCTCCACAGGCGATTCTAAGGATTGGTTAATATAAAAAGGACTTAGAACAGAGCATAGAATTGATAAACTATTGAATCTAAAACAATTTTAATTTTAAAAAGTGTAATGTTTTGATGAAAAATATTACACGTCATTTGAAAATACAGCAGGAGCCCCCAAGCGGTTGCTTTACGTGAGGAACAGTTGCAGGGGCCTTCAAGGATGAAGGCTGCCTCTCTGGAGCAGACTGGCTCGTTTCTGCAGCTGGAGACGGGAGCTGCACAGCAGGGTGGTGAGGTCAGTCTCTTCTCCCCCACACCATGTCTCACTGCAAATGCCTTCCGCAAATGAAAACACCGTCCATCAGAGTCACAGGAATGATGGGAGAAGAGACTCTGCATCGCTCACTGTGAGGCATGGTGGGGAGCAGCCATTTTCAGGAAGTATGTCTTGTCCAAATGCCAGCACAGCCCTTCTGTGCCTAACACCGTGAACAGGCTTGGTAGGAGCCTCAGTGCTCATAGGTAATGCTCATCCTGCTTCCATTTTTTTAAGTTGTTCATGTCAATTCTTTCTTGATGATCTACAGGGACAAAAACATTCGAATTACGAGATCAGATGAAATTATTATACAAATCAAACTTCTTTTCTTTAGTTTTTGGGGAGTGTGTGTGTGTGTGTGTGTGTGTGTGTGTGCATGTTTGTATGAACATATGTATCTAAATACCTTCCTATATCACTTTCCAGGTTATTTTTTGAGACAGTCTCTCACTAAATCTGGAACTCACAGATTGGCTGGACAACTGACCAATGAGCATAGAGAGCTGTCTGTCTCCACCTCCCATGTGGCAGTGTTGGGTGACAGGAGTACCACCTATCCCCAGTTTACATGGATGCTAGGGGTCTGAACTCAGGCCCGCATTGTTCATGTTTCTTTGTGAACAAAATTGTCTGCCAAAAAAAAAAAAAAAAATCTCTTGAAAATGAAAATTTTCACTGACTTCTGATAATCAAGACATAATTTCCTGAGAAATTCACCCACTCAGGTTTTGTATCTTAACTGAAACCCAGGCTTCTCGACTCCTCTAGTTTCTGTGCCTCTGCTGTCAAAATGATGGATACAGTTGAGCAGCCTCCCTCAAACATCGTACCAAATGCAGAGTGATTCCCAGCTCCGAAAATCTCCTAGAATTTGAAAGTAGATGATCATACAGTAATTAAAATAAAGGAAATTAGTGGAAATGTAGATTACATAATCTCCTTAACAATTTTTCTCAAATATGTGACATGCTATTCTTAACAAACTGGATGTTATGAATGCTCAACCTAAACACCGGAAAACAAACTACTCTTCCTAAGTTACTCTTCGTGAAGCTGCAGTGGGCAAGGTCACTCTCATTTTCCCATGTCCTTTCCAAGCCCGAGGATTCTAGGTCCATTTACTTATCCTCTTTCCCTCATTGCTCTTCTACGACTTGGGATCACGTCCCCTCATCTATTACTGAGTTTACCTCAGAATCCTTTTTATCATTGTTATCTTTTATAAAAAATGAATCCTACCTGGATGACGGAAAAGGTCTGAAATCAAGTCACCTACTATGACATTAAAAAAAAAAATTCTTCCCTTCTCTTGGTTATCAGACAAAGCTGGAAATGGGTGGAAGATGGATCTTGGGGAAGTTAGGAGAACAAGTGAGGGTTGAAATGATAAAAATATGTATTATGTACGATGTTCTCAAGTAAATAATAAAATGTTATATTTAAAAAAGAAAGGCCGATATCTTTCAGGCTGTCTTCAAGTTGCTCCCATGACCAGCAGAGAGGAGCCGATTTTGTCATGGGAGTTAGGGTGTAGACTGTTGGAACTTCATTCCTCTGTCCCGAAAGGGCTGGCGTCTCTGGTGGGATGATGAATAACTGCAGATTATTTAATTTCTGTCCCCTGTCCCCACCTATACTCTTGCCCCCTTCCCTCTTCTGAAATCTATCATCCATACACCCTCGACAGTTAGACTGGACCTTCATGTTTTAGAGCGAGCAGCAGAGTTAACCCTCTGATCTACTCTATATCTACCTCTGATCTACTCTACATCTACCTCTGATCTACTCTATATCTACCTCTGATCTACTCTACATCTACCTCTGA
>NC_022021.1:49876284-49911774 GCF_000317375.1 Microtus ochrogaster
TCTGATCTACTCTATATCTACCTCTGATCTACTCTACATCTACCTCTGATCTACTCTACATCTACCTCTGATCTACTCTATATCTACCTCTGATCCACTCTATATCTACATCTGATCCACTTTATATCTACTTCTGATCTACTCTATATCTACCTCTGATCTACTCTATATCTACATCTGATCTACTCTATATCTACATATTCCCTGACATCTAGATTTCGCCCTTATCATCTTCAAGGTAAACTGACTATACAGGGAGAAAATATTGTGTAGCTTCAAGGGTTCTGATCCACTTTACACCCCTGTGGTGCTTGCATACTTGACTAGGCCTCTGACAAAAAATCTTTGGTTCCAAAGAGCACAACCAAGATACCCAAAACAACAGTGAGGCAAGGTCAAGGGACAAGAATTGTCCAAGGCTACACTGGAACAGTCAAGCACAGGCAGATTCTAATCCAACACTCAGAGCGAAGCAGAAGTCTGAGGCATGAATGCCTGCAAGATAGCTGTCCAGAGAAGACCATCTTCTCTGTGATGTCCTTCAGGGTTTCAGTGAAGTGACCACAGGCTACTCTTACAGTCAGAAATGTCTTCCCCTGTCTACCTTCATCTTTGAGATCATCTCTGATACAGCTCCCAGTGTGCACTGGATTCCTACAGCTCAATGGGTTTTCATTTATGATGTATACACCCTCTACAGCATCACCCGTGATGTTGTCATAAAGTTCATGGTCAGCAATCCCTACTGGGTGTATGAGTAGCCTTCATGGGCTGTGTCTAATGACTATGTCTCTACAGACAGTTCTGGTTAACACACTCCCTATGAGCCTGGAAATTACAAAGTGAACATTGTTCCTCTATATGTGTGTTGGGCTTTTACAAGGAGAAGTCTGTGTCTGTGGGACCATGGGTTGAGATAAGGCAATACTAAGTAAGCAGATGTTTCTTTATTGGGTGAAGCGCCATTGGTGGTTGGATGATGTTTGTGTTCCCAAGGGTCTACTAAACTCTGTGGGTGTCCTACACCCTGACATTCTGCCAGCTAAAGGCACAATATGTCATTTGTTACAATATCAGCTCACCAAATCTCTCCAATGTGCCTGCTCTTCCTCTATACAGAAATGACAAATTAATCCATGCTTCTCAACAGGATGCTGTGGCTGGTTGAGGCATCTGGAGAACCACCAAAGATTTATATGAGCTTGCTTATGTAGTCTTAAATATTCAAAACTATGTGAACACACAGAATGAATTCTACAACAGTCCCAGACATGGCTCTGAGTTTCCTCCAGCAAGTTCTCAAATGTTTTGTAGCAGATGGCCTGAGTGTCAGTCTTGGCTCTGGGACTCCCTGGGTTTCAGTTTCTACACTTCAGAACCACTAGAGATCAGGGTAGAAGTCCATGCAGTCATCCAGAGGACTACATACACTCTTGACTGCTGCTTCCCAGGAATGCAGCAACAAACAGGGAGATCTTCAGGGATTGTAAGAGACACATTCATTCCCTGACAGTTCCACAAGCCAGAGGTTCAACAAATGCCATGCCACTGAAATACAAGTGTTCCCAGGGGCTCCAAGGAAATACTGTTTGTGGCCTTTAGAAGTGCCCAGTGGCCAATCTGCATTCCTTGTTTTAGGGCCAGATCCTTTTGCCTCCCTTTCATAAGGGCATCAGTGATTATCTCTTGTGCATATGTGGACGAGCTGACCAAGTGTCATGGGATAGTTGATTGTGTTATGAAGCTCCTAGATTGTGTTAGTAAAATTAACCTTGGATCAGAAGGTAGAACCAGTAGCTAGTTGACAAGAATTAGCCGCAAAGAGGATGGAGGACCTAGGAAGATGGATACAGGGGCACAGGAAGGAATATGGAGAGACTTAGAGATTCTTGGTCTTTTTTTTTTTTTTTTTGGCCTGTACATATGGAGAGGTTTGCTTGCTAGGTCTCCAGTAAAAAGGGGGAAAGTCAGCTGGTTGCCCTTCTGCCACTTCTTTGATATATCAGGTTTTTACCCCAATATCTGACTCCTAAGTCTTTACTGATAATAGAACAACTCAGGCAAAAACAACAACCAAGTATGAGGTCTCTCTCTCTCTCTCTCTCTCTCTCTCCCTCTCTCTCGATCTTTATTTCAGTATGCCTGTTTTGTAGGTGGAAGTTTCTGTTTCACCCAGCCACAGAGCTGTTCTGTCCCAAAGAAACACACAGAAGCTTATATTAATTATAAATTGTTTGACCCATTAGCTCAGGCATATTATTAACTAGCTCTTACAACTTAAATTAACCTATAATTCTTGTCTATGTTTAGCCACATGACTTGCTATCTTTTTTTCAGTAAGACATTTTCATCTTGCTTCCTCTGCATCTGGCTGGTGTCTGACTCTCTGCCTTTTCTCTTCCCAGAGTTCTCCTACTCTGGTGACCCCGCCTATACTTCCTGCCTGGCTACTGGCCAATCAGCATTTTATTAAACCAATACAAGTGACAAATCTTTACAGTGTATAAGAGCATTATCTCACAACAGTCTCTCAAGAAAATAAATGATAATTCTTGGGCTTAGAGAGTAAGGACAGATCTCCTGTCCTCCCTCCTTCAATTATTTAATCATTCAAAGTAGGAAGTGCTAATTGTGTGTGTGTGTGTGTGTGTGTGTGTGTGTGTGTGTGTGTTATGAGCTGTTATTTAGGACCTTTGGCTGATAAAAATACATACCCTCCCCCCAAAATCTGTATGTGCGAATGTTAATGGATTCTTTCTGGTATCATGGCCAGCATTGTGTGCTGGCTGAGGGACCAAGAGGCAAGCCCTACCTTGTATAGCCACCCCACAGACAATGTGTTGAGAAGAGGGTCTGAGGGTTCTGAGTTCCAAGAGCCTGCCAGAGCTCTGAGGCATGAAGTGTCATATCCAACCCTTACCCTCCAGCCTGGGTTAGAAAGACTAGCCAGACAGATACGTGAATCAACTTTGTTATAGGCAGGTACCATTAAGGAGTCATGAGTCTTTATACACATCTACATCAAAAAAGTCTGACTTGTTTTCTTCACCTGAGCACACCCCCTGTGGTCAGAGATTTCACTAGAAGACAACAGCATGCTTGGTAGGATCAGAATGTCACCGCTGAGAAACAGAGTGTGTGCATGCTACACAGTCAACTTTGGGAACTGAGTTCACAGACTGCTGCTCCCAAGGCCTGTCGTCAGGCAAGGGGCTCCTCTCCAAGGAAGGCGTAGGTGAACTGTGATCTGGGTGCCTTGCTGGGAGGGTCAGATGTCTGCTGGAGAGAAAGTGTGTCACCCTCAGGTGGGAGTACCCAAGGGAGCCCGAGAGGTCTAGAATGGAGGTGGCCTAAGAGGACACTGAATTCTCAGCCTAGGCAACTGATCTTGAGGAAACCCTCATGGTAGCTCTGCAGTGGGCTGAGGAGACCACAGGGCCTCTAGTCTCAAGACCCAGTCACTAGCTTGAGCGAGATGGAAACAAACAATAGGATGAGCTGCATATCGGGGACTGGAAACTTTGCTTCGAATTAAGAGATAAATGTATTTATAGCATAGGGCTAAGTTTGATTTTCTCTGAGTACTATAATTAGCCAAGCAATTGAGGCGTGTGGAGAATTCGAATATGGAGAACGCACAAAGTCCCATTTACCTATGCACGCTGGGAATGACTTTCAGTTTTTAATCTGCCATGCAGAGGTGAGTGGCCACAGGCCAACGGCTGGCAGAGGAGGTGGACTGGTGTTCATGAGTAATACATGTGTATTTGTGGTAGAGGTTTGTGATTGACAGGTGGATTGGGCAGATGTTAGTGACTGACAGGTGACTGACAGGTCACAGAGAAGCTGGTGACTGGGAAGTGTGGGTAGAGATTAGTGGCTGGCAGTTGGAGCTGACAAAGGCCCCGCGGTTACCCTGGTGATGTGCACACAGTTCTCCATTGATCCCCTCTGGGCAGGTGTGGCTGCCCCTGTGGCAGCAGAGAAGGCAGGTCTTTGGCTTCCACCGATGTGAACCTCAACAAGAAATCAGTTTGTAGAGATTTGTTCTCCATTATTGTCATGTTATTCTCCTGTGAGGGTTTTTTTTTTCTTCAATAGAATGTTCTTCTACATATTTGGTTTACTGAAGATGAAGTTGGGGGTACATAGAATTTCTATTTACTGAAATATGCATTTTTTTGTCTTTCAACTATTATCTCCTATTTCTAGCCCTGTTGAGTTCCCACAGTGTATACTCGAAGTAGAAATATTCTCAAGGATGACACTTTGGGACATTCCACGATTTCTCAGCGGACATTCTGGAATTCCCAGGCAGGGGAGAGGCTGTGGAGCAGGACACAACAGGAGGCCTTTCCTCCCCCTCAAAGTGCCTCTGAGGTTACTTAAGCTCAGTGCTTCTCAGTGTTACAGAAGTAACCAGCCACTTTCTGATCGGATTTAAAGCTCACTCCGCAACACAATTCATGCTTGGTATTGTTGAGTAAATCAGACCCCTGTGACTGGCTATGTCACCGGCCCTGGGGAGAACTGAGCACCAATTTCCTGCTAAATGGACACAGTAATAAACTGCTCTTAACTTCTTGACTTTATACCCACATCTCAGTGACTCCTTCAACCCTCACTGGAGAAACTTCTTTTTGCAATAGACGGAGAATAATAGAGAGACACTCCCGGCCAAGGTGTAAAGAATAAGAGCCCGTGGAATGCTCAGCTCTAAATGTAATTCCTATATTGTATTTTTCCTCCCCAAGGCTCATGGAACAAGAGGCAGCAGAAAGATTGTAAAGCCCAAGGTTGCATGGATCGGCAGTGAAGCATTTGCTAGACATTTGGACCTACCAAGACCGCTGCACACATGAGCTCATGGCAGCTAAGACAGCATGTAAAAGACCTGCCCAAGACCCTGGTATGGAGGGGGAGGGACTTATGAAACTATTGGCAGATGGGAAGCTATTGGTTTTGGATGGTGTATGGAGGAGGGAGAGTAAGTTTTCTTTAGGAATCCAGGCCTCCGAAAACTACCATGCTGAAACTGCTGGTCCATTAATTGTGAACTCACATACAGCACTAACTCAAAGGCTTCCTTCCTTCCTCCCTCCCTTCTATCCCTCCCTCTTTCCCTCCCTCCCTCCCTCCCTCCCTTCTTTCCTTTCTCCTTCCTTTTTCTCTCTCCCCTCTTCTCTCTTTCTTTCTTGTTTTTACATCCCAACCAACATTTCCCCTCCCTCCTCTCCTTCCAGTCTCCCCCCATCTCTCTTCTCCCTCTCCCAACCATGCTGTTCCTATGTTGATTGTTTTTGTGTGGATGATGTGATATATTGATCAGAGAGGGCCACTGGAGTCTCCCGCTGTCTGTGCACTGGTGTATATTTCTCCTTCCAGGTCTAAGGCTGTTTAGTTTATAAACCTCGTGCTGATAGATGCATGTAGATTCACAACTGTTGTGTCTTATCCATGAATCCACTCTTTGCAGTCACACGCCTTTCCTGGTTCTCTTGCCGTTACTTTGTTAGGTTTCGGTGTAGCTACACCTGCTCACTTTAGGATCTATTTTTTTCCTGGAAAATGTTTTTTTCTTGCCATTAACAGCCTGCCTTATTTTGTTGGTGAGTTGGATTTCTTGCTGGAAACATGGTATTGAATTATTTATAAAAATTGATTTAGCCAGTCCTGTATTTCTTATATGATCTATTACACTGTTCAAGGCTCTGGAAAGGAAGTGGTTAACTTACTTTGGTTGACTTCTTTTAGCTGGTAGGGTTTCCCCCCTCTTCTTCAGTGTCTGTATTGTTTGGTGACTCAGGGTATTCAATTCTCACACATTTATCTCTTGAATGTCTGTTAATATATTTTCTTTCCATCCTTTCAAAAACCATTGCCATGAAGACAGCTGTCTTTCTGTCATGTCTGCAGTCCCCCAACCCCTGCTAAGCATCCTCTGTAAGGTTGCCCGGAGGTTATAATTCTCTTTCTTCCTTCTGTCTCTGCTTATCTTGTAAGATCTTTATTTATCCTTTATTTTTGAAGGACAGCTTTGCTGAGCACAAATTCAGATTGCCTATTGTTTTTCTGAGATGCTGTAATTATATCATTCCTTTTCCCCATAGCCTGCAGAATATCTGCAGAAAAAAATATATTCTTAGTCCAAGGCAACTATTCTCAACCTGTAGGTCATGACCCTTTTGGAAGTCAAATCACCCTTTCAGGGGGCTTCCTAAGACCAACAGAAATCAAAAATATTTTCATTATGATCCATAACAATAGCAAAATTACAGCTATAAATTAGAAACATAAATAATTTTATGTTTGAGGGTTACCAGAACGTGAGGAACTGTAGTGAAGAATTGCCCCAATAGGAAGGTTGAGGACCATAGTCTAAGGAGTTGTCCTGGAATTTTCCCAAAGGCTTGTCTCTTGGCGATTTAAGATTCTTTCTTTGTCTCACCTATTTTTCAGGTGAATTATAATATGCGACAATGAAGAAATCTTTTCTGATTTGGTGGCCTTGTCTGTTAGAAGTTCCAGACCCCTCCTACACATGGAACCCATGTTTTTGTCGGGATGAAGGGTTTGTTTTTATTTTATGGAGCTGTTTTCTGTGCTGTTATCCTCTGCCTTCCAGGTTTCAGACAGATAGTCTGGTGATGCAGATGTCTGCTCTTTTCATGTTCTCCCAAGTAACTTCACTATTCTCTTATCTTCCTTACTTCTTATTGGCAAATACCTGACTTCAGGCTCCAATATTTCCTGTGTTAATTTACAATATTTCCTTTAATTTACAGCACCTGTGTTGAGACTTCCAGCTGAGGTTTTCATTTGACCCTTTGAACTCCTCATTTAGAAGGTTTCCATTTGGCTCTTTTTCAAAGCGTCTTGCTGACTTTCTCATCCACATTCTGTAGGTTCCTTAATTTTATTTAACCAAATCTTGTTAGATTCTATTGGTCTTTTAAAGATAATTGTTTTTGTTTTCTTTGTGTTTTTTTTTTTTTATCTCTAGACAGGGTTTGCTGTAAGGGGTGTAAAGATTTAGGACTCACGGTCTTCTGGCCTCAGCTTCTCAAGCGCTGGGAGGATTATAGATATACAGTATAGCACTGCTCTTTTGAGGTTTTTTTTCTTTGTCTTCTCAATCTAAATTTCTTTTGGAACTGTTAGCAGTGAGTTTTCATCTTTTGTAGGCAACGCTTTTCTTTCTTGTGCCTTTTCCTGTTAGTTCTCACGTGTTTTGAGACTTGCATATTTGTAAGACTGTATACATCCACTACTGTTACAGAATGGATTTTTTTTTATTAAGTGACTTTGTCCCCAAGGTGTTTGTTTCCTGGGGTACCAATTTTTTTTATGCAATGTGGGATTTCTTGTCATCTTGACACCTTAGTGTAGGCTCCCTATTGATTAACGAGTTCAAGTGCACACCGTAATATGTCAGGGTTTGGGTGAACCACAGTCTGCCAAAGTGTCCAGGAAGATGTGGTCTGAACATGCTCTGTGGGGAACCCACAGAATTTGGTGACTTCCACAGTGGGGATGGTGGTTCCACCAGTGATGAGTGTCTCCTCAAGACCTGCTAAAATGGCTTTGTTAATTAAAGGGTATGTGGTGGCAGAATGGTTGAAACACCATTCTGATTAGACTTTTCCTCTGATTAGATAATGGTGCAGGGCTGGGCGGTGGTGGCGCACGCCTTTAATCCCAGCACTCGGGAGGCAGAGGCAGGCGGATCTCTGTGAGTTTGAGGCCAGCCTGGACTACAAGAGCTAGTTCCAGGACAGGAACCAAAAAGCTACGGAGAAACCCTGTCTCGAAAAAAAAAAAAAAGATAATGGTGCAGGCCTGTGTGTTTCATAGGGAGCGATCATGGCAGGAACCATGGAACCACCTAAGGGCAGTGCCAATAGGAGCGGGACTGTTATTCTCAGTCGCTGAGTCCCCTAGGGAACAGGACTTTAGATCCCCCCAGCTACCGTCTCTGAGGATACAGCAATGTCTGGAACGTTTATCCTTCCTGGCTCTTTTCATCTCGAGTTTCTGCCAGGACTCAAGCAGCAGATGAAAGTCTGCCTGCTTTCAGGGCATCCCTGAACTGTACACATTTGGGCAATGGCCAAAACTTTTGTCCCCTTGACTTATTTCGCTGAAGCCAGCAGAACACAGAGCAAGTAGAATTTGTTAGCTACCAGACAACGGTTTCTGTGGACCCAGTGACCAGGTGACGATTGGTTTTCTGCGTAGTTGAAGAGCACCCAGGACACACGCATGTGTGGAGCAGAAGTGGAGTCATGTAGCTGGTACCCTGACCTGTCAGTAACCCACTCATGGGCAGTGCTTGGGAAAGGAGTGGTGGGCAGTTACTTGTGCCCCTGATAGCTGGGGAGTTGGGGAGGGCCGCTGCTGAGATTTCCCAGGTTTTGAGGAGGTGTCCTGTGGTGTGGGCTCCACAGAGATGTCCAGAAATGTTGGAGTTAGCTCAGTCACCCAACTGGGAACCTCTTGGCTCAAATATCTACTTCCATCTTCAGCCTTTTCTCTGGGTTCCAGGCGTCCCTGCCAGTGTGCTTTCAAAGCTGCCTTCAAGCTCCCTGACCTTGAACTCTTGCCTTCAGACCAGTTCTTTGGGAAAACCAATGAAAACTATTGGTGTAGAAATGTGTGCCACAGCTTTATCTGTTGCTGGGATAAAATATCTTTGGGGAAAAAAAGGAAAGGAAAAGATCTATTTGGCTTAAAACTCCAAGTTAGAGTCCATTTTGGCTTTGATGTTAAATCCCAAATTTAAAACATCACGTCCTTAATTAGGGGCTGAGGTAAAGTTAACAGTTGTATTGCCTACATCCTCATGCTAACATTGTTTGCGGCCCAGTCTGGGGAATCGTGTTGCTCACAGTGGACTGGTTCTTCAGATCTCAATCAACAGTCAAGACGCTCCCCCTCACTGTTGTCTATAAGCCAGCCTGACTTAGATAACTTCTCATTCGAAGTTATCGTCCCAGGTAATTCTAGGTTGTGGCGCGTTGACGTTTGAAAGTAACCATCACATTATTGCAATTTAGGAAGGGGGTCCCCCGTTAGCTCTAGCACCAGGGGTCCCGTGTTAGCTCTAGTACCGTCAGTGTGAGGAGGAGGGTGAACAGAATCACCCTATTAGTTTTGTGGGTTTGCTGAGGTTCTGTGAGATGGAGCCATCAGCTCACAGTTACAGTACAAGAGGAGCAGATGCTGAAACTGGATACAGTGAGTACCATTTTTTCTGACCTCCAAACTAGTTACTTAAGGACAGAGATAAAGAGTCATTTGCCTGGTGTCAGTGGAGCGCCAAAACTCAGTCTGAAAAAGAAAATTTAAATATGGGGTCATGGTTGAAGGGTGGTCTTTTAAACTTGAATTTAATTACAAGAAAATAGAGAGTTTTTTTTTTTAAAAAGAAAGAAAATAGAGCGTTTTTTTTTAAAAAAAAGTGTGTGTGTATGTGGTGTGTGTGTGTGTGTGTGTGTGTGTGTGTGTGTGTAGGATAAATTGCTAGAAAAATTCCAATAAACAGATAACTGGGCAAGGCCTTGCATGAGTTGCTAAACAGTTTCTGGTCAATTGATCTGCATGCACCCTGTTGTGCCCAGCTTGCCCTTAAAATGGAATTCTGAGTTCATGTTGGCACATGGCCACTTCACAATGCTGGCCCAAGTTTTCTTCTCTTTGATGTTTGAATTTCAGCATCATTGGGTAGTTTTCTGGCATATAAAAACACATGGAAACTGCATAGTACAAAATAATGGAAATAAAATCATTAAATCTGGCTCAAAATATATCCATTAAGAATTATTAAAATATACAAATAGATTTTATGGAGAATTTTTTAGAAAAGGGGACTGAGTGTTCAAAATCCCCCAAAGCAAAACTACAGAGTACCAGAAGCTGAGTGACCACATCTCCACTCATACAGCCACAGAGGTGAGCCAGGGCTGATGGAAGGTCAGAGAAGATGCCTGTTTTCGTTCCAAGGTCCCTTGGGAGGCTGTGTTTTCCAAGGGAATCAGTTCTAGGGAACACATGTTGAAGGATGTCCTTGCTGTGTGTGCAGTACCCCCAGCACAGGAAGCACACTGGCTTTCTGAATCCATGAAGTCAGCTATGGTCTTCCAGAGCTGTGTCAGGAAAGAGGCCCTAGTCTGTCACTATTGTTTCAATGACAGAATCATCAAGGGCTCTCGATGGAGCAGAACATAGAGACTCACATGATGGTGTTGTCAGAGTCAGCCAAGGCCCCCCACTGGCTTCAAGGATTACATGGACACCTTTGCTGAACTTGAGAGCCCACCAATCAATGACCTGGTCTGAGCTCCCTCTATATTAATGATGTTTCAGATTCAGACTTGATTTTTGAGGCTGAGCCATCAGTGAGAGACATAGAAATTCATGGATCGATATGTGGAAAGATCATCACTGGTAAGTTACGAGCACATTTTCCCACTTGTACCAGAAATTGTCTGGATCTTCAGGCTTGCCAACCGACTACCAAGCAGAGGTCTCTTATTTTCCATCCGGAACGGCTAGCACATTGGTAGCTGGCTTTAGATATCTATTTGTGGGGTCCTTGTTTGGTATCCGGGAGAGGTTAATTTATCTGTAAGGTTGCAAAGTGTCAAAATGAAGACCTTTGTATATCAAATGACTGAAAATTTATGCCTTTTTTCTCTTAGCATCCTCCTATTTATCATTTTTATAAGTTATGCTTATGCTCATAGATATAGTTTCTTCATGTAATTTGCTAAGCTACAGCCAAGTACATCTATGAATATTCTTTCATTGTGTGAATGGTAGGAGCCAAGGTCCTGCTTTTGGAGCCCTGTCCACCAGACATTCATGACTACAAAGAAACTGTGGGTTGTGCAGGGAAGAGTCAGTCGTATCAGTAATGATCCTCCTGGTGCGCTATCACACTCCAGTGGCTATCTCCATACCCACGGACACACAGGAAGGCCTCGGAACACCGAGAGGGTCACAAAACAGACATCAAACCATGGCGGTGGCTGTGGAGAAACAGGACAGTTAGATAGGAGGGGGATGCGGAGGAGATAAGAGAAGGTGGAAGGCAGGTGTGATCAGACCTTGTTATAAACATTGGACATGTCAAACAACACACTTAACAATGTACAAATACATCATAAAAATGTGCTTGAGAAGAATTTATGAGATGGTTCCTTGATCAGAAGGCATCTGCTGCTAAGTTTGGTGACCTGACTTCAATTCCAAGGATCCAGTGATGGAAGGACAGGATCAACTTCCACACCAAAATATGCTTCATGCTAGACAGATGACTGAGGAGTTAAAAACACATATTAGGCTTGCAGAGGCCCTGAGGTTGGTTCCCAGCATCCACATCACGCAGCTTACAAACTACAACTAACTAGCCTCAGTCAGGACACAACACTTTAGCTTCCAGAATCTGTTGCTATCACTCCGAACACACCTACCCACTAACACATACAAATATTTTGTTTTTTAGAAAAAAAAATGTGCTCCCTCCTATGAATGAAGCTTCCAACATAGAAATCTGTCTCCAGAGAAAAGTCCGATTAGAAGCTGAGCATGTAGGAGCCATGATCAAAGTCACCACTGACTTTTGAAGATCACCATAAGAGTAAGAAGATCAGTGATTTGGGTGGGATGCCACCATCACCTTAGTCTGGCCATGCTTATAGGGGATCAGCTTGGGTAGATTCTGTGGCATCTTGTGAATGGTTCGTTTTAGTTCAGCAATGTTTCGAAGCTACGAAAAGCAGTAGACGGTGAAACTGTGGCTCACAGTCGATAGTGCACAAACTGAATGACCAGTTCCGTACAGCACTACCTGGAATGGACCATGAGTGAAGTCTCCAGTCTCGTCATCATATCTGTGAAACGCGACTGAGGAAATAACTTTCCCCAACATTTAACACCTTTCAGGAAAAGGAGCCATGAGATTCAACGATCGTCACATGCCTGCCATGATGGGAATTGTCCAGGGTAATGGACTGTATTAAAAGACTTGGGAATCAGACATAGGGCATGTAAAGCCATCTGAACCTAAGACAAGAGGTTACCTCAGGTGTCTTCAGAGAAGAGAAAGCCTTATGGCTCAGAGGGTCCCTTGTTTAAAACTGTGGTCCCTATGTCACTGTGAGCTGGTGGGAGAATATCCCCGAAGCATGGCTCCTCATGGGCTGTGCTGTTGGTTATCTGTTTTAAGATGAGCCTTTGGCATGAGACACTCATGTGGGCAAAAGGAATGGGGAAAAGGGCAGATTTTGGTGCAAGACTAGGAGTGTTATTTATGTGGAGAGTTCTGATATCAGGTCGTTAGAAATCAGTGCCTGTCTACATTGAACGTGACCCAGAAATGAAGACGTTGTATTTATAGCAAATGCTATGTCTGTAAGAACCTTAATCACCTTCTCATGTCATAAGAAGAAGGAACCTTGCCAAGGTTGTATTTTCCTCTAGCGGGTCTCCTTTTATTCCTCAGTAATGGGAGCCTCATTTTTACTTCCTTGTGCATGCAGACACCTCAAATAAAAGCTACATTCCTCAATCCCTGCCGCACCCAAGCTTGCTAAGGCCAGGGGAAAGGTTCTATCAGGCAGCATGTCTCCCTTCAGGAAGGAGGAAAGTGGTTTCTCATTTCACATTCTTACTCCTTGCTGTCTGAGGGACGGTTAGAAAGGACCATGAAATAGTTGATGTGTTCCAGGGATGATGATGAAGTCAGAGAGCAGGGATCTCTGGAAATCTAGACTCTCACACACACTGGGTCAGTGGAATAACCCTTCTGCGCACTGTGAAGACAACTGCTCTCACTGTTAGTAAAGAGCTGATCAGCCAATAGCTCGGCAGGAAAAAGTTAGGTGGGACTTTTTTGGACAGAAAGAGAGCCAGGGAAGAAGGAGGGGCAGAGTAGCCAGCCGGGCACAGAGAGCACATGATGTCTTCCGCTGTCTTCCTTGATAGGGTGGCTGGATTGAACATCTGCTTTATTCAGCATCTTTAGGCTGCAGTTACTTCCTCCTAGATAGGAGCATCATGCTTCAAGTATGCAAACTCTGCCTTGAGATCTACAAGTGAGCAATCCCTTTGTCATGGTTGGATTTTTCTTCCTTTTACCATGTCTTTGTGTATGTTATACACTTGTGTCAGTATGCATGCATCTTGTGTTTGTGTAGATGTGTGTGCAGGGGGAAGCCAGGGCTGATGTCAGGATTATCCTCCAGGCTTTCTGTCTTAGTCATTGACGTGGGGTCTCTCAAACACAGAGATCACTAATATGTTCAGTCTTTTTTATTATTTATTTATTTTTATTAAAAATTTCTGCCTCCTCCCTGCCTCTGCCTCCCATTTCCCTCCTCCCTGCTCCCCTCCCCCTCCCTCTCCAGCCCAAAGACCAGTCAGGGTTCCCTGCCCTGTGGGAAGTCCAAGGTCCTCCCCCCTCCGTCCATGTCTAGGAAGGTGATCACCCAAACAGTCTAGGCTGCCACAAAGCCAGTACATGCAGTAGGATCAAAACCCAGTGCCATTGTTCTTGGCTTCTCAGCAGCCCTCATTGTCCGCCATGTTCAGAGAATCCGGTTTTATCCCATGCTTTTTTAGACCCAGTCCAGCTGGCCTTGGTGAGTTCCCAAAAGATCAGCCCCATTGTCTCAGTGTGTGGATGCACTCCTCGCGGTCCTGAGTTCCTTGTTCATGTACAGTGCTACCCAGCTTGATCTGGGTATCCCTGGTCTCTGCCTTCTGAGGCTGTAATTACAAGCAGGCTATATCACCTGGCATTCATGCGTGTATGGGGATCTGAGCTCCGGCCTTCACACCTGTGCAACAAGCACTTTAACTCAGTCCCTGAATAGGATTTTAGGGTCATGTACAGGGTGACGTCGCCCAGTCTGTGACCAGGAAAGCACGTGGCACAGCATGCTGATGTTGGCTTTCATGGTCCTTAAGCACAGACCTTGTGAACAGGAGTCTCCTACCTCAGCCATAGCTGGCGTTTGGTTTCAGAACATTAGGACACCCAAGAGAAGGGTGCTACTCAAAGCGGGGTTGATCATTCACTCACTGCACGAGTTATTTCTAACCCCAAGTGGGTTCCCACTGTTCCATTGACTACCCTGTCACTGAGTAACTATAGGTTTGCACGAAGTGCACACTGATCCCTCTAAGGCTTCCAGGGCCCCGTGCATGGGTCGTGTTAGAAACTCAGTTCTCCTCGGCTGATAGCTAACTACCTCATCCCTGTAGAGTGAGCACTGGGACTGCCGGGAAGGTGGCTGGTTCATCACTGAGGATTGTAATGGAGGCGGCAGAGCAAGCCACCTCCTCTGCAGCCAGCCTTGCAGGAAGCTGCTGACCGGGTGGGAAGCAGGTTTATAACAGCCTTGTCTGCAGAGGTACAGCTGAACCTCCATAGCCACACACTTTGTGTGGCGACAGAAAGATACATACAGAGGCAGAACACGCTTCTCACATCCACTCAGGGTCTCTCTGATAGCCGAGTAGCCCCAGTGCATGGGTTTATCAGTCGTGGAAGTGTGGCAATATTGAAAATGTTCAGGTGTTTGTTCAAAAATCAACATTTCAAGACAACTGGTGAGTGGCATCTTTCTTCCTAAGTAATAGGAACCTTGTTTTTAAAAATTGTTTGTACACTTAACTCTCAAGGTTGTCCTACTGCTCCACAGGCAGAGGCATCCTTAAAAAGTGGTGATTGACTTCCAGGGAATAGCGGTAGTGATTTGAATATGAAATGGCCCCACAGGCTCACATGACTGAACACTTGGTCCCCAGCTGGTGCTACAGTTTGGAGAAGGTGAGAAACCCCTGGTAAACGAGTCTGGTTGCAAGCACCGGACTCTGCGGCTTTATAATAACTCAACATCACTTTCTATTTGCTCTCTGCTTCCCTAGTACAGATGCCCTTGGCGGACAGACTCCTGTGCCTGCCTCCAAGCCTTCCCTGCCTGCTGCTCAGTCTGCCCTGCCATGATGGACCATATCCCTGTGGAATCATAAGATAGAATAACTCCTTTCTCTCTCAAGCTGATCTTGTTGGGGCTTTTTATCACAGCAATGAGAAACAGCTCAGACAACAGCTCATTCTCCTCATTAACGAGATCACGCCTCCTCCCCACCTGCTCCCTGAAGCTCGCTACGTTCCATACACAGCTGTGATTAACCTCCACCGTGACGTCAGAAAAAGGACACAGCAGGAAAATAAAACACCAAGCTTGGCTTGACCGCTCGTTCTGACCTTGGATCGTCGGCTCATTAGACCTCCCTCTGGAGGGTGCTCTATCTTCTCTGGAACACCGCAGGTTGTCTGAGCCTTGCTGTCCAGCTTCCTCAATTGATTTCATTGACCATGCATGTGACCATGCATTTCTCTGATTGTGACTGTCCCCTGACCACTGTCCATCAATAAAGGAGTGTCTTTTGAAGAACAATTTATTGAGCTCTGATCTCCCACTGCTTTCCTGGTTACTTTCCATTGTCTAATGTGTCTGCCCTCTGGCCCTCTGTGAATGGTCACTTGCCATCCCAGGGCTCATCACGAGAGAAGCAGGCTTCTTGTCTCTGCTTAAGTCTTGACTAATAAATTGTTGGTTGTGCCAAACATGTAACTCAAACTTGGTGTTTCATTTACTTATTTATGAAATAAGGAAGTGTGAAGGGATCACCACACCAACAGTCTGGCTTCCTTTCAGTGAAACAAATAATATAACTTTGTTTGTCAATCCAAACATCAACAGTCGTCAGTTTTTGTGTCAGGTTTGCATGTTGATTTTGAGCAAAACATTGATTCCTTTTGGGGAATGTTCGCTTTATTTGTGGGGAATGTTCTGGGTTGCCTAGGACCTGAAGGTGAGTTATGGGCACCTAGTTAAGGGGACAGAAGTCGTAGAAGGTATGTGGTCTTCATGTTATGTTGTTCCTGGGATGCCCTTGTGTTTGCTCAGCCACATGAATGTGCTTTGGCATGTGTCGGCTTTTGTTTGAATTTCCTATGCCTCGTTGAGTTTGTTTATCTTAGATTTAAAAAAAAACTTTGGTGAATTTGAACTTCATGACCAGTATCCAAGTTCTCCCTGCAAGGAATCTTTAGATCCTCCTAGGAGACTCCTGGGAGTCATTTTGTGATTAAAGCAATTTGTGATCAAATAAATTCCAGAAATGCATAGCTAGACCAGCCAGGTGGGCCCCTGGAACATAGGTCCAAGCCCTTCTCTTGCTGACTGATGGTGGAAAAAGCCCAGCATCAGCCAGCATCTTGTTCACTGGACAGAGAACAGCTCCCCTAGGGACACACGGGCTAAGTTTTCAGACCTGCTAAGCTTTCCTTAGGAAAAGATGTGTTAGCTTGGGATTACACAGCAAATGACTCTACCTTCGGCTACAACACCTCTGTCAACACACACCCAACGGTAAGAACAAGAAGCACATGCTTCTCAGACAAGCACCAGAGTCTGAGGTGATCAAAGCATGACTAAGCCATCAGTGGCTGTGGTGATCAAACATGACTAAGCAGCTTGAACTCCGATTCCCTGGAAAGGACCGACTTGGACACATTTCTTGGAGCATCAGTTACAGTGATCATCATGACACCTTTCTGTGTGCTTTGTCTTTTTCCTCCTTGGACAAGAGTAGAGTAGAAGCATGTGGGTGTGAGCCATTATCCCCATGGTATAATGACTCTTTCCCGGACAGAGTCAGACAGGGGCCCTGCTCAGGAGAGAGGGAGAAGACACAGCTATGCTTTGAGAACCTATTTTGTGTTTTGTACAGAGGAGGCCCACAGAAGTTTTGGTTATGGGTTGTTTGTAGGTTCTGTATTCCCACTTTTACCGCACGATTCAGAAGGTCCTCCTGGCGGTAGCTATTCCAACTTCTCTCAGAAGATTGAAGGTTCAAAGTCTCTTCCTATTGTTCTGAATTGCAATATTACTCAGCAGTCTAAAACCCTAAAACTGAAACTGAAAACAGGGGTGGCAATGTAGCATAGGAGGGGTACTCACAGCAGCCGTATCCCCCAGTCATAAGGCAGAGCACCACAAAAGCCAAGGGAAACATTGTATGGATACATCCATGCAATGGCTGTAAGTGATGAAAGTCTGTTGTGTGCCATGGTGTCATTTAACCTCAAAAACCTTACATTGGGACAGGAAATCCAGAAAGCAGGTCGGCTCGTAGAGGGTGAGACAGAAGCAATGGCTTAGCATGTGTGAGTCCAGGTGACAGAACAAGATTCTGGATGTAAGTCCTGGACAGAGTGATGCTCTACAGGGAACAGACTAAGTGACACCAAGTTGTGTGGGTAGAGTTGGGTGGCTTCACACCTATTATCTCAGCATAAGCAAACAGGAAGAGACTGATGAAATCTACAGACATTTGCGATTTTTGTTACTCAAGGAAGAGTACATTTTGCAACGAATAGCATTTATTCGGTGCCTAATAGTTTTATATTTTTAACATTACTTTTGTTAAGATTATTTCATATCAACTGAAAAGCAATATATATATATATTTGTTTTGTAGTCATACCTATATAAAACTATATATAATGTATGTTATATATACTTACATATACATCACTGTATACATTCACACACACACATATGCAGACATGCCTATGGCATCTCTAAATCAGCAATTCCAATCCAATTATGAAAAAAGCATCTAGGAGATCTAAGCTGAAGGACACCCAACAACCTGTCTGGCCATCATGCCCCAGAATTATCAAGCTGGGGGAGGGGGAGCCTGAGAAGCTTTTGATGGGGAGATGAGAGAGGCTGGACCAAACACAGCCTGAAGATTGGTGGGGTGGGTCTCAGGTCATGGGCTGCCACTCAGAAAACCGCCCAGGCAGTGTGATACCTGGATTCTATCCTGGGACAGAAGGTGGAAATGGCAAAGAAGGAAATCCCTGGACCGTGCAATTTAGACACCATGCTCTTTCTGCTTTGATTCCCTGTCAGTGTTTCTCTTTTGAGAGCTTATATTAATTTTAAGATGGCATACAAAGAGATGGGCTTGATTCTAACGTTTCAGATATATGTCATTTCACTTTTCATATCATTTTTTTTCTACTGAATAAACCACTCCAGTTGTGTGGGCTGGCTGCAGGGGGAGGTTGGTCTGAAGTAGACAGGAGTCTCCTGGAATGCCTTTGGAACTCTAAAATCTAACACTATTCCCAAATGAACGTTTGAGATGCACAAAAGAACGAGGCAGACGAGACCGATGTGTGTTTGTGTGTTTGTTTATCACTGGGATGAAACCAGGGCCTCACACATGCTAAGCAAGTGTTTCTGCTGCTGAGCTGCAGCCTCGGTTCCAAAACTCTTTAAAAGTCCGTTTCGAAATTGAAAACTAGATGTGAACGAATCAGCTAAACTATCAAGTGTCCTTTTGAATTCACTTTTAAAAGAAGGTTACAAACGAATGGGATTAGCTGTGGCGTTTTTGTTCGGATGGATCCTATATGTAGAGTCCAGCTCTCCAAACTGGCTTTGTTTGCCTACCATGATGGTGTCCAGTTTCATCCATTGTTCTGGAACGGCACTCTCTTTCATGGCTGAGTAAAGTTCCTTTGTGTACATAGACCACTCTATGCACTAATTAGATATCCATACACAGAAGAACCAAACTAGATCCCTGTCTCTCACCTTGTACAAAAACCCGTCTAAAGTGGGTCAAAATGCTTCACATAAAATTGAGTGACTTTTATCTAAAGTTATTAGATATTGAATGCTTCTATCCACTTCGGCTTAACTGGTTATTCGCATGTTGGCTCGAGTAGAGGGTATTTGTAGCCCAGTCCTTCCTTGGCTGTGTGCCCAGATAAAGATAATTAATCCCTCAAGGCTTCAGTCTCCTCCTCTGAGAAGCAGGGTGTCTCAGCATGTGCTGCCCTACCAAAATACCGCATGTGGGTTAAACAAGAGGAGTTCATTTTCTCACAGTTCTAAAACCTGAGATCAGGACGAGAGTAGTGAAGCTAGTGAGGGTCTTCATTCTTCCCTCTCCCTGCACAATATCACTGTAACCAGCTGTGGTGCATGGATGTCCTGAGAAGCGGGCACTTCCCACAGTGCTGACCAGCTTAGCCTGTGCACCCTTGAAGCCCCAAAGCTGAAAGGCGACCTTTGCATTACCAGAAAGCACTTTGATCTTATGCTGGGCCCTCAAGAGAGCAGAGGATGAGGTGCAGATTTATTAATAGTGGTGAGAATAAAGAAAGAAGCCTGATGAAGAGGCTTGTCATCAGGACTCATGGCTTATGCTCTGAAGACCCCCAGCTTCATACCCAGCAGACTCCTGGGTTGGCATCCCAGTAGTTCTCAAGACATCTGCAGAAAGGGGTGGCAGGGGCACCAGCCTCATATAGTGCTAGTAAGCTAAAACTAAGGCAGAAATCTTTCCTTACCTCCCACCTATCATCCCATAGGAATGGCTACCCTGTTCATCCAGGAGGCCTTTCTGAGTCAGGATGGCAACAATGAGAAAAGAAACATGGGGTGGGAGGAGGAGAGAGTCACAAGGTAGTGTCTCAAGGCAGCAGGGCTACTTTGAGGTCTTCATTAAGATGGTGTTTGATAGTTTATGAAGTAGCCATGCAGGAGTGAGGTCTGGGATTCCATTGGAATGGTTCACTAACCAAAGCACAGGTTGGTCCCATTGTTCTGGCCAAAGAGAGAGATGGTGGGTAACGTGTGGAGTTTAGTGGAGGATCTGGTTTAATTTAAAGTGGCATGAAGAGTTGATGGCATTACTTCCATGTGTTTGTAAGAGACTTGCAAGTGGAATGGACAGAGGGATGGTGGAGGAGCAATGACAAGAAGATTCACAAGGAGGGGAATGGTTGTTTGCTGTGACCTTGCCCATTCTGTTGTGGGACCTGTAAATGGTAGTTTCCCTATCCTGCAGCTACTTACAAATAACCACTTAAAGGCTTATCTTAACTATAAATGCTTGGTCAATAGCTCAGGCTTGTTACTAATTAGCTCTTACATTTTAAATTAACCCATATTCTTTATTTGCATTCTGCCATGGAATGGTACCTTTATTAACATGGCATGTTCATCTCCTGCTCCCTCTGCATTTGGCCAGGAACTCCTAACTCTGCCTTCTCCTTCCCATCATCCTTAGTTTGGTCACCCCACTTATGTTTCCTGCCTGGCTACTGGCCAATCAGTGATTTATTATACCAATTTGAGTGACAAATCTTTAGAGTGTACAAGAGGATTATTCCACAGCAGGGACCTGTCCTTCAAGCCCTGCAGCCTTCTCAGGACAATAGTTGTGTGTACTGTAGGGTCTGGTTAGGGTATCAGAGTATTTGGGGTGGAACAGCTGGCCTAAGAATTATTGCTTCTGGGGAGTATAACTTTCTTTGACAGCACTGTCTTCCTTGGACACTTGCTGTAACGTAAAGGATTCATGGTTTGTTTAAACAGTAAACAGACAGCTAAGTAAAAAGGGAACACCCATGCAAAGCAAACAGCACAGTGATGTCACATACTTATAGGCTCACACCATCTTAGCTAAATGCTACAATTAAACAACAGTTTCCAATAGAGAAAGAACTACCGCAGATCTGGAGAGGGAAATGAAGGAGAACATCCAGGAGCCAATGATGGATGGAGAAAGAAGGACCAGGAAGAAAGTTCTGGAAATTATGCACCTTTGCTCATGAGTACAGAAGAGAAGGTTATTCTCTTAAAATGGAAAGTAGACTGTTAAATTTTGTGATTCTGGGGACAAATACCATCCAAGAAAAAGAAAAAAATCCTCCTAATAGAGTGCATACATACATCTTAGCAAGCAAAGTGTACACTAAAGAAACATTCCTGTAGACAGGAGGTCGCAAAGCAGGTTCTGTGCGGTATACTGTCCCTGTCCCGGCTCCAGGACAGCTTCCACTGAGAGACACGGGAGATAGCGAGGTAGGTGTCTACCCTTGAAAGGAGTTTCATTGCCCTTGGTGGAATTCCTTTCCATCTCAAAGGCCACTGTCTTCAAGGACAATTCATGTCTCTTGGTTCATTGTCTGGAGAAGTCTTTACTCCAGACATCCTGGATTCATTGGCAGTGCCAAGAACAGTCCACAGAGCAGAATCTCCAGTGTTATTTCCTGTCTTGGAAGGCACAGTGTAGAGCTGTATCAGGCTGGGGGAGCCTCAGATTTATCTTCCTCCCACACTGGAGTTGAGTTGTCTTGACTACAGCGGCTGCCACGTGGCTCAGCTGAGAGTCTTCTGGAGGGAACCTGACTTAGGATCTGTAGCCGCATCTACTGAATCTCCCCACATCTTGTTCTGCCAGATCTTCCTCAGGCTGCGTCCTCCTTCTAAGTCAAACTCATGGAGCTTAGGTGTGACCTCACCCTCCACCACAGGATCAAAACTTTTTCTAAGACTTCATCCCGAGAAAAAGCACAACATGGGAGAAGGGGACCCCCTCGGGTGTTACTGCTACAGCTTCAGCAAAGGGTTTGTGGGAATCTTAGAGCTTTGCATTATGGGAGCAAGTGGCGCCTTAGTGGGAACGGTACAAGTTAGTTTGTGAATGTAATTAAATACTCTGTTTTTTTTTAATGAAAATCACGGTGTGAGGGATGACAGTTTCCACCCTAAAGCACTTCTGGTTTCTAAGCTTGCTTAGGTGCTTTCACAGGCTGTAGCCCTGCCTGTTCACTGTCCTGCAGAGGTCATATTTTGTTTAGCATCCTTGCTAAGGTAGAGACAGGGGAGGGACACTCGGAAAGACTTCAGGGATTTGTTAACACATTTTATTTCCATGTCCTTGAGTTACCTTTGGTGGCTCGGATGTAAGCTGAAAATTTCATCAGCTTTGAAAGTCAAGTCTGTTTTTTAGCATCCCCTCCAATTCTTATGGTGTTCTGAATACCTCTGTGTTTTGTAGAACAGGCTAGCCCAGGACCGAGAATGTGACATGGGGATACAGCTATTGAGATCTCCCAGTTCCTTCTCCAGAGTGAGGGCCCTGAGAAAGTGGGAAAACAGGAATCTGCAGGTCAGCTGGAAGGAGCAGCTATGACTGTAATTGGACTTTCTTTGGATGTCAAATAATCCCAAATAATGACACAGAAACTTCTTAGTAAGTATGAAAGCTTGGCTTTAGTTTAGGCTTGTTCCCAACTACCTCTTATAGCTTAACCTGTGTACATTAACCTGTTTACATTCTGCCACATGGCCTCTGTGCATCTGACTTCCTCTGCATCTGTCTGGTGAATCTCCACCTCTCTGATTCCTTCCCAGAATTCCTATCTCTACTCAGAAGTCCCACCTAGCCTATCCTACCTAGCTATTGGCCATTAAGCTCTTTATTAAACTCATCAGACGTGCCTTGACAGACGAGGTTAAACAGGAGAGACATCTTCACAGTGTACAAAAAGATTACGATAAATGACCTGGGGTTTGCACCACGCTCTGTGAGGCAGGTGAGCCGGCAGTTTCCTCTGAGACATTTATGAGCTCACTGTCTACCTCTGAGCCTGAAGATGCCTGGTGTTGTCTAATCCCTCCTCTTCTGCATGACTGTGGTTCCTTCATCTTCCCCACCAGGATGTTTATGGCTCTTTTCTGCTGGAACTTTTCCTTAGAGGGCGGTGCTCTTCATAAGCTTTTCTATCAAGAGGTAAGCCCAAGTGCGCTTGCTGCATCCACATGGACTCTGGGAAGGCATTTGATGATGGGCCCAAGAGCATGTCCCAACTGGAAGCAGAGCTGCTATTCTCATTGGCCTAAATATTCCACTTGTCCAGAGGAGAACCCTGTATTGACGTTGATCTCCCACATACCCCAAAGGAAGCGCCGAATTATCCCTTTGCAGAGTACCTCTAAAACTTCCCAAGGATCTTATGCTTGTCTGAATGCTCTCAAACCCGAGACATGGGTGCAGCATGACTCTTCACCCCAGTGGGTCATCTACACTGTCTGATGACTTTTCTCCAAGATCCTTGTTTGTTTTGAGACGGGAATGGAATGCAGGGTACTGCAATAACATTGCTGGGTAAATGTTTGATTTGCTTTCCTTGTAAATCTTTAACATTTTCTTATATATTCTGGAGGCAAATGAGTGCAAAGTCTCAGAGACAACTCTTGGGACCGTGTGTGTCTCCCACCCCCACACCGTGGTTCTGTGTTTTTATTGAGAAGCTATCATTATTGAGACACAATCATTTCAGGGCCTGAGTGGAGGCAGAAGTCCTGTTGAATATCTGACTACTCGCTAATGTCAGCCAAAACCAAATGGTGGGTGGTAAGTTCAAAGTCTGCTAGCTCACTGTGGAGACAGCCTCTTCCAGTGCACAGCTAGTCATGCGCAGACTTCAAAGGCACCACGCTTCCAGGCAGTCTGTAAAAATCCATCCCGACAGCAACTAACCCGTGAAGAAATTACCACACAGAGCTGGGGTGATGGTGCCTCGTAGACAGAAATTTACCTGTCACAGATAGGTACAGGTGAGACATATCACCCAGTCATCAGAGCCATCCTAGCTGAAGCCAAGGTTAGAAGAAGGGGAAGACACCTCTGAGGAGGCTGGGATCATATGTTAGGGAGGAGTGAGAAACCCTTGCATGAAGCAACTTTGGAAGATGTCGAATCTGTCTATTCATCATCGGGGCTGGTGCTTTTTAATTTCTTTTCTGTTGCTGCCATTGATAACTCTTACATTTTCCACTTTGCTTTGCTGCTGTAAATTTCAATACCTTGTATCCTAACCTGGAGCCCTCCCCAACTGCTCAGTTCTCTCTCGGTTCTCCTGGAGAGCCATGGTGGGGAAATGGACTGAGAAGTCTCATTGACATCCGATGCTTGGCCTCTTTATGACCCCTGGCTCTCCCCTGCATCTTCACTCCACAGCTACCACTGCGAGTCAGTTGCAGTCTCTCCAACTATTTTTGGTGTCTGTTTTCTCTCGTTCTAGAAAGCTCTTGTTATACAAACACGAAGACCTGAGTCTTGATTCTCCATAATATACATAACATCAGTCTCACCTCCATGTACACAGGTGAACATGTACACACGCATATACACAACTAAATACAACAAAATCATAGAAGTACTTAATAATGCTATTTGACAGTATAGTTAATTAACACAAAAATGATAAAATGTTTTCCTCCCTCCTCCCTCCCTTTCTTCCTTCATTTCCTTGAAAATGCATTTTTAGCAGTTTTCCTCAACCTGATGATAATATCTACAGGATAATATATAGCCCTTCTCTTCCAGGACTGCAGGGTCTCCAGAGCACAGCATCAGACATAAGGTACATCACGACCCTAGGAAGCTCAGTGCTCTGCCAGGACAGGCTTGAGACCTAAGACAATTAACTATTAAAGATCTTGTCAAGTCATTTGCAAAGAAACTCTGCTGAGAACGGAGTACCTGGGTTGAAACTTTCAGAAAGATGAGAATGTGTAAGAAACAGCAAATACTGGCTGATTTTCTTATAAGTGGCACTAAGATAGTCAGAGGAACATAACTTCCCCTCCCAGCTCTGCCCTTGGTTGGTAGTTTTTAATAAGTCTCTTTACCATTGAAGATCTTGCCTCCTCGTTTATGGAAAGGGATAATGATAGTGTGTGCCTCAGTAGGATTTGTGAGAGACACCAGGTTATGCTCACAGAGAACTTGGCATGGAGCCTGGTTAGGGGGAGCCCTCCACAGCAGAGGCCGTGAGCTATGCCTGCTCTGAGCTATGCCTGCTCTGTATTCAGGTGCAGATAGGAGTCAGGTGCCCTTCTTCCACTGCCCTGTTGCTGACCCTCCTGGCTGTGTTACCATGGTGGATTTGCAGGGTTCATCGGTATGGTGGATTGCCTGTGGCGTGAAGCCCTGTTAGAATCGCCCACTGCCCCTCCCTTAGGAGCTATGGGCGGGGGGCACTGGCCAGTAGCTGTCGTCACCTGCTTCTGGAAGCCAGGTGCTTCTGCTTAGTTCCCTACTGGGCCCAGTGAAGCAGTAGACCAAGTGGCAGGGATAACCAGTCAGATGATACTGCCCGTGGGAGGATCATAGCACTGGGGCTCTGGTCCTGAGGAATCCAAGGTCGACCTCCCGTCGGGAGAGCAGAGAGCCAAGGTCAGTCACCCTCTGGGGCTTTATTTTGCTTATATCAAGGATGTTGTTCATATAACGACAAGAACAATATCTTCTGATGTTGAGCACATGCTTACAGACGTAAGATGGCTCTAATATTCCCAGTGCACTCCTCTGCTTCCCAGCTGGTGTCCTGGGGGCAGGGAATGGCTGTACATTCCCATTCCCAACAGCTAGCAGTTAGCGTCCAACCATCTAACCAGCTAGGCAGCCAATCGGTCACATAAACTTTCACGGCACCTCACCGCAGAGGGAACACACTTGAGAAGTTAGATGAAGGATTCAGACAAACACCAGCAGTGCCTCGATACCACCGGAACCTACTTTGATGTGATTCCTTCTCCAAGGTCTGAAGTAAGAAATTTACACCACTGGATTAGATTTCCGCTTTAGTGTGACGTCAGAGACCTCTGTACACTCCTGTGGACTCTTTCTTTCTTCAGTGTGAGAATAGCTACGCCAAAGAGAAGATCTGGGTCTGGACGGAGCCTCTTGGGTAAAGCGGTGACATGGCCACTTTTGTGAAACCCTTGCAGGAAGTTTGCGCGTTCGAAGTGGGATCACCTCACAAGTCTCCTTCTGCAGCACCCTCGAACAGTCAGCCCGAGGCTTCCAAATGTGAGCTCCTGGAGTGTTAGGACAGCCTTACCTGCCTTTGTCTTCCCCAAGGACCATCAGTCTACAGACCTCATTTTCTGATTGTCCTCTGAGTACTTACGGTTCCTGAGTGTTTACATATTGGACTGGCACTGACCCTGTGACTTTCAACCCCGGGTGATCCTGGGATCTCTGAAGGGAATATTCCGAAAACTTGGCTTTGAACCTGGAATAGCAATTTGACTTTGGGTGGGAAAAAAAATTTTGTGTGAAAAGGTAAAAATTTAACAATTAAAATTAAAAGCGCATTTTTTTTTTTGGCATAAGCTTCATTGTTCTTGCTTTTCTGAGTGCAACTGAAGTTTAGACGAGGGAGGGAGAGGAGCAAACAGCGTTTGTTATTGGGAAGAGAAAGGGAATCCTAGCTGCCCACAGGAAAGCGCTTTATCTGTTCCTGCTGAAATTACAGCATGATCCTCAACTGTCATAAGGAAGGAAATGATGAGCATCATTATGAAGAGTCGTGCTGGCGGATGCCATGGGAAGTCTGACTGAAGGCAGTGGGGAAGGGCCACAGGGCAGACATCCAGGACATGCGGTGGTGACATACAGGGACCCCACATGTGCCCTCCCTACGGGAGCTTCCATGCCACCCTGCTTGCTATGTGCCACCGCCTCTCCTTGCTAAACTCACATGAAACCAAAATATGCCATGGAAACTTACAAGTGATTTCAAAACAATGGATAGTTAGTTCTACAGTGGTTAAATTGAGCCCAACTAAAGTCATTTTGGGCCATTGTGGTGATATTTTATTTGTTTTTTTAATAAATAAACCTTGCCTGAAGATCTGAGAATAAAACAGCCCCACTGGTCAGCCTTACAGACTGGGTAGTGGTAACACACACCTTTAATCCCAGCAGCTACACTAATTGCCATAGAAACAGGGCCATGCATGCCTTGAAGCCCAGTGGTGCATGCATTTAATCCCAGAACTAGAGAGAATTATAAAATGGGAGGAGACAGCTCTCAGACGCAGTTTTATTCTGAGATTCCTGGAGGCAGGATTGCCATTTTGGACTGAGGTCGAGGTAAGAGCCAGTGACTGGCTGTTTTGTTTTTTTGGATCTTCAGGTTGAACTCCAATATTAGTCCCTCAGCTTTTATTAGTCATGCTTGATTCTTTGAATTCCTAAAATGAATTGATCTGCTTTGGTAATATTTTCAACCATTTGGTTTATGCAAATTGCATGTTGAATCCTGACGGAAAGGAGAAGAATGTTTCTTGGCATTCTTGGATTTCAAAGGTTTCCTGTCAGCTGGATGAATCTAAACCCGTCATTAGGGAGAAACACCTAAGCTAAGAAGACATTTGGGGGATAGATTGGGAAGAGGGTAATTGTTTTGACATTGGATTAATATTTAATACTCTGGATACGTTAGTTAATTTAGTGGAACGTGGGCAGTTCCTTGGAGGGTGAGGGAGTTTCGTCTTCTGATAACTTTGGAAAAACCATGGTAACAATTAAGGATCTGGGTGTGGGAGGGTGGTCCTCCCACAGGCTCTTCCAGACAGGCCTGGGAGGACCTGGGCAGGGGCGCACAGTCTTCTCACACGCCCTTCCAGGGAGCAGGATCGGATTCAGGCACCTGACAAAAGAAGCCGGCCCAATGAGAGTCCTTGGCAGAGCTCCCTACGGGCTCTGAGCAGCTCAGGCCCTGTTCTCAGGCCACTCAGGTTCTCACACACCAGCCAAGAGCATTGAAGAAGCAGCCTTTCAGGAGTGAAAGGAAAAAGAGCCTATTCAGAAAGGCACAGGCAGACACAGTCGTACCACAAACACAAGCCTACATCTGCTGCACTCAGCTTTTCCACAGAACTGAAGCTCCAATAAGTTGTCTGCCGTTGCTAAAACTTTCACGCAGAAACCACTCTCAGATAACAGAGGTGTGCCTTATGGAGAAAATGATGAAAAGTCCAGCTGTTCTTTTGTTTGTCAGCAAATTCATGACAGGTTTATTTTACAAGTGACATGTGGAGTTGGAACTGGTAACTGCAGCTAGCTAAGCACCTTAGAAAGTCTCCTGGGCCACACAGTTCTCTGTGATATTGTGATATTTAATTCTTGTCCCATGCAGCACAGCAAGACTCAAAGTAGTCTGAGGATTCATAGTCGCGGACTGTGGGCACACTATTTAGAGACTCAATACCAGGGGAGAACTCTGCACTTTGTTATACGCCTACTCAGAACCCATTACTCATTGGTGTTGCCAAGGCCCCACCTCCAGTCACTCGTTGAGTATAACACACAGGGTTCTGGCAGCGAGGCTGCTGCCGTTTCCAGGTAGACAGAGAAGATAAAGGTGACAGTTGAGGGTTTTAACTCAGCCGGGGTAGAAGCCCTGAGAAGCAAACACTGGGTAAAAAGAATCTGGAACAGAGTGTATTCTCTTTTTAAAAAAATACGGAGACCCAGGCGAACATATGACGTTTGTCTTTAAGAGGCTTTGCTCCTGAGGGTGAGAACAAGAGCAGAGTGGAGAACTGAGCCCCGAGTCCAGGCTAAGCAATGCACCAGCTCGGTGAAGAATGCCAGCTCTACAGGGCCATCCTCAGTCCTTTCTCCTCTTTCCTCCCTCCCTCCTCTCTCCTCTCTTTCTCACACACGCTAGGCTGGCTTTGAACTCAGATGGCTGAGGAAGACTTTGGACTTTGGATTCCGCTGCTTCTACCTCTCAAATGCGTTGGTTACAGCTGTGTATCACGATGTCTGGTTTATTTGGTTCTAGGGATCAAACCCCTGACTCCCATCTCTAATCCTCTCTCTCGGATGTTTCCTGATGTCTCAGATTGAAGCTGAAGATGAGGACAGACAGTTCAATCTGTAACCTTGGAGAGTGGTCCCAAGATGGGCTATATTCTAAACGACAACCCCGATAAGACAGCAAAGTCCATCTGGTGAAAACACAGAACATGTAGGCAAGGTCTAATGAGATTTGTATCGATGCCCCATCCTGTGACCCAAGGGCCGAGCACAGGTTAGTATGCAAGTGGTGGCTGAGTTTCCTATGATCAGACCTATATGCACACACACTCTGCCTTTGAATCCCTCCCCTCCTGGCTTCCTGAGAACTGATCATATGCAGAAGACAGAAGGCACCATCCTGGTGTCAGGGGTTAGCTGTTATCAGGAGTTGGGAAAAGTCCTTCTCCAGCCTCCATCTGAGGCACTCATTGCTCACTGACCGCCACCCCCCAAGGAAAGGCAGAACTGGCTTCATACTCTGTGATTCCTGCTCCTCATTGTGCTTCCAACTTGCAGGGCTGACAACCACCAACCAATTAGCTTAAGAAATCTCAGCTCTCCCCTAATAGCAACTCTCGCCCTTTGTCCATGTGGCCTGGCTGCTTGATCGAGGATAATGGTGACGTTCTCCTTTCAGGCTTGGACTCCATCCCCCCCCAAAGGATGTTTTCTGTTCAAATCCTATTGCCTGCACTCCTGCCTTCAATCCTACTACCTATGGCTGCGGTACAGCGTGGCAGACCGGGATTGATAGCATGCAATGTCAGGTCACTACTGACGATCATTTTCTCAATGTACCCTCGGTCTTTCCCTGGAAGAAAAGAGCTTGGTGGCTGTGGCTCTTCTGTGAGGAAAGAGAACCTCAGCAACTACATTGTGGCCTCAGCTTTCCTGAAGGAAAGGCCTTTGAGAGGATGGAATGACGTCAAGGAGAGCAGCAAGTCCTCGGGGCTTCACCCGCCATCCCCTGAGGGAGGCCATCTCTGTAAGGCATTGCGAGGCTCCTCAGGCAGCCTCAGTACAGAGGTGAGCAGTTGCCCCTGCGGTGGGGTTTTGCTCCTGTTCCTCACATTATACAGCTGCCTGTTTTGGGTTTTTTTTTTGTTGTTGTTGTTGTTTGGTTTGTTTTGTTTTTTAGAGACAGAGTTTCTCCGTACCTTTGGAGCCTGTCCTGGAACTAGCTCTTGTAGACCAGGTAGGCCTTGAACTTGCAGAGATCCACCTGCCTCTGCCTCCCAAGTACTGGGATTAAAGGCGTGCACCACCACAGCTTGGCCTTTCTGTATGTTTTTAACCTTTGCTTTGAGAAACTTTTTGTAATTCTATCTGTGATCACCAAGGAAACTAAATCCATGGATGCATAAAGAGACAGAGCAATAGACAGAACAGGTATGTCTGCCGATGTACATGTGCTTACAGGTGCACATGTGCATAGTTGCATATCTATTCACACACACGTGTGCGCACATGCACACACACACACACACAACATTGGTCCGTCTGGACTGGTTACAGAATCATTTGTGAGGTGACTCCTCCATAGCTTTTCGCTCCTACCTCTGACTGCACCATGACAGACCCTGGTATTCATCTCCCTGTGAGCATGCTCAGGATGGCTGTGAGAGCCATGCCCCTGCAGGTGTTGTTCCAGAGGAAGACCATCTAGATGATAGTCGACACCTGTTCCTCTCTGCTGCGAGCCCTGCCATAGAAGGAAACCTGGAGCAGAGGCTGGTGAACTGAGCAGAGACTGGGAGAGCATGAGAAGATAGCAGCACCCCTGGGAAGGCCCCAGCTGCCCGCGCTTCCCATTGGCGGGCCGCCAGTGGCAGAGACAGAGTATAGACCAGGGCAGATACAGCGCCTCGGAAGAAAAGTCATTGTATTTTTAGCAGGTTCTAAAATAGAGAGCAACCATATTTCAAATTCCTGCCTAATCTACTGCCAACTGTTGAAACAATCTGCAGTGGGAAATGTTCCCATCCTTACAGGTTCCATGCAACTCAAGATGAACCAAATGAGGTTATGGGATACTTCATGCTACACGATAGTACACACAGTGAAGATCACCACAGCCAAGAAAGTTAACGCCAAGTTCTTTCTTTCTGTGTGCTGAGAGTATTTAAAGCGTATTCTGCCATCAAATTATCCACATGAAATGAGGGTTTTCCTTTCCAATTTATGTACATGCACACACCTATGATCTATGAAGCATAAATGTGGGCTCGTGTCTATGATAGAAGGATAAACCCAAGTGGGAGAAGGAAGTTGGAGCCATTTCCTTCAACATAAAAGCTATTTCTGGGACATGCCTGGCTGGATTCCCAAGTTAGTGAAGGGGTCACACTTGTCCCTAGAGCCACTGCACAGCAGAGAAGCAGAGAGCATCCTGCTGTTTGACTATCTTGGGCTGAAAGAGAGTGGTGGATCCATCTGGATGCCCTTTGAGGCTGAAGTTCACTGTGAACAAAAGCCAGTCCCTACAGAGTTTTCCCACCAAGTCTGTTTCCACAGAGGCATGGGAATTGGCATTCATTCCTTTGCAGATAGACCACTTTTCCCAACAGTTTTCTAAGAACTTGTGACTGTCTAGTTCTCACCTCACAATCAGACCTTATCTCATTATTGCTCTTAGGTGTTTCCGGGATGAGATGGCCATTGGAAGGCAGGAGCTTGGCAGGAGAGAGGGGCTCTGAGATGAGTTCACTGTGGGCTCACAAGACAGAGCTGTGTGTTTGGTTATGAATTTAACGTCTACACTAGGGCAGAGAGCTGCTACCTGGGAAAGGAGTGTGTCTGTCATTTTCTCTGGTGGCTCAGCCTCAGAGTGGCAGAGGTGTGATGCCAAGGTGTGTCAGCTCAGGCTGCCAGGCACCGAGGAGGACAGGGACCCAGCCCATCTCAGTGCTTCTTGACTGTGGACAGACAAGGAAGTCAGTGTACCCATGCACTTCCTCCTGAAGTCCAGCAGCGAGCCAGAGATGAGAAGTGAAGCTTTACCCCAGAAAGGAGGGAGAAGGATTTCTTAAGCAAGCAGGAAGTGACGGCTTGTGGATCTGTGAGATCTTTCTAAAGGGCAGACTTGAGTGGAAGGTTGACCAACAACTGAAGATAGCCGTGTCCAGGTCATGTGACAGGAGATGAGACAGAGGTCAAAGTCAACTGTCTAGGGTCCACTGGTCTTAACAGAAGGTGAGAAAAGGATCAGCATCTGCCTTCTACATCATAGACCATTTTGAAGGCTTACTTAACACAAGGTTATGAGTGATTATTGCTTACCAATCTCTAGGAATGTCTATACTAGTAAGGACACGTAAGGGTTGTATGTGCTTCTTTTATTCCCACGAAATGGTTGACACTTACCAGAATAAGGAAATAAGCTGACAATTCTCATAAACCCTGAGCTACAGAGCAATATTCTTAGGTCAGACTCTTCCTGCCCCACAGGTGACATCATCACTGAATCTATTACTAGCCTCACTAACCAGTCAGTACCGGTCCGATGCATCAGCTTCCTCCTGGTAGCATGCCTGAGGTCTGTGTGACATGTGGCATCTCAGTAGTTAAACCAATCACCACTGCCTGTCCGATTGTAAACACACACTCTACAATCCAACTTCAGAGTTCAGTGTGCACTGTGAAGTGACTTATAGTCCAATAAGACTGGAATGAGGAAATTTGAACTATCATTATTTTCAGATTACCTGGTTAAATACCCAGGCTGTCTGAGTGAGTCAGCTAAAAGCTAAAACAATACCTTTATTAAAGTAGCTTATTAAAATATATGAAAACAGCCTTCTGTAGAGCAGGGATTAACTTAAAGTACAATAATAGGCTTATATTAAAGGATCGGATGAATTTTAAAAGTTGACCTTTTGACATCAGTATGAAAATATTTGTGGAAAATTCTAAACATACCCAAACCAATTTGTGTGTGTGTGTGTGTGTGTGTGTGTGTGTGTGTGTGTTGAGGTTTACTTTGTTACTGAGAATGTGGTCAATTTTAGAGAAGGTTCCATGAGGTGCTGAGAAGAAGATATGTTCTTTTGTGTTTAGATGATATGTTCCATAGATTTCTGTTACGTTCCTTTGAATCATGGCAACTGTTAATTCTCTTATTTCTGTGTTAAGTTTCTGTCTGGTTAACCTGTCCATTGGGGAGAATGGAGTGTTGAAGTCTCCTACTATTAGTGTGTGGGGTTTGATGTATAATTTAAGCTTTAGTAATGTTTCTTTTGCATATGTGGGTGCTCTTGTATTTGGGGCAAACATGTTCAGGATTGAAACTTCATCTTGATGGATTTTTTTCTGGGATGAGTATGAAGTGTCCTTCTCCATCTCTTCAAATTGATTTTAGTTTGAAATACATTTTGTTAAATATTAGGATAGCTACACCTGCTTGTTTCTTAGGTCCATTTCATTGGAAAATCTTTCCCTAATCCTTTACTCTGAGATGATGTCTGTCTTTGGGGTTCAGGTGTGTTTCTTGTATACAGCAGAAGGCTGGATCCTACTTTCATACCTATCCTGTTAGCGTGTGCCTTTTTTATAGATGAATCGAATCCATTGATACTAAGAGATATTAATGACCAGTGATTGTTAGTTCCTGTTATTTTTTGGTGGTAGTGTTTGTGTGTTTCCCTACTTTGGGTTTTTCTGATGTGAGGTTATCTGTTGCTTGTGGGATTGTGAGGTTTTTTTGGTGCAGTTAGCTTCATTGGGTTGTAGTTTTTCTTCTCTCTCTCTCTCTCTCTCTCTCTCTCTCTCTCTCTCTCTCTCTCACACACACACACACACACACACACACACACACACACTTTGAGTTAAAACTGACCTCCCACCCCCACATAGATGCAAAGATAAAATGTCAGGCTGCCTACTGAAAGCAAACCACAGTTACTGCTACTGTGAAATCCATACAGTATCTCAAAAGCTGCAACAATTTGACTTCTTCCTGGGGTTTACTAAGTTTTACTAAAGTGAACTGGATTATCTTCAGTATAACCTTCCTAGATGGCCAGCGGATTCTTTGCTGACTTCTTAGTTCCTACAGAATCGGTGCTAACTAGGACACTTGGTTCCCTCTGGGATCATGTGTCAGACTCACCAGCTCCAGTCACCTCTGGGCACCACATTTCCTGCCAAACACAGCATCTACCCCCTGACCATGAGCATGAACTGTCTGCTGTGCCAAGTACACCATCACTCTCTGTGCAGCTGAGATGCCTTTGGCCACATGTAGTGTGTGGCTCAGGTCACCATCTCAGTGCTGATCACTGAAAACCTTGCACTCTTATTAGTAAACCCAGAGAGGAGATAACTGTGCCTCCTGCAGTTTATCCAAGTGTGTTGGGATTAAAACTCAACTGAGTAGAGTTGAGTATGTGTTTGACAAACACAGTGGGCAAAGATGGGAAGGAATCCTCAGTGTGATGTGGGTACCAGAAGTCAAAGCCCATAAGCTAGACTGAGATCTGGACCCTCTGCCTAGGGACCCAGCCTTTATCCATTGTCTCTCTGACTTCCAGGCGGGTGTGATATTAGTCCTCAATGCTTCATTTAGAAACAAGCACAGCCAGGAGGCTATGGGTAGGCTACGTGACCAGAGAAAGCCTGGGGGTGGGACCGTAGAGGCTATGAGAGCCACTCAGCTGCTCAGAGCAGCAGCCAAGGACAAGTCTCAGTCAAGGACACGTGAAGGAGTCAGCCTCTAGACAAAACTGTCAAGTTGAGTTGCTGAGACAACACTGAGGACAGGAGACAGAGCTGTCTAAAGAGGCTGCGATCCCCGGGTGAGAATCGTCTGGCGCATCTCTCCCATCACTGTGAGATCTGCAGTGGGTGCTTCAGGGGCTGGAAGGACCGTGGCCTTGCAGCTGCCTTTCACAAGCCTTGGAGACAAGATTAGCCTCCTTCAGAGGTACCCAGCTCCACGATGCAGGAGTCTGTGGCAAGCACTCTCCTTCCTTCTCATAGAGGATCTGCCAGCATCCTTATGACCGCAAGTGTGCTCTCCATCCATCTAAACACTTCCTTCTGTGAACTCTGCACACCCTGCAAATCTGTTGCTGTGGTCACAGCACACTGCTCGCCATCTGCTGGGGCCAAGGCTGCAGATACACTACCTCATTAGCATGCGTGGACGCATTCCTTACCTGAGGAAGACACTCCTGTGAACTTTGACATGAGTCTGACAGTCCCTGTACCACGGGAGAGGAAGTTTTATCCCACAACAGGCTTCACCGTTCCTTGCCTTTCCTCAGCTGCACCATTCCTGGCTGCAATGTGGTCTTCCTCTCACGTTAGGCCACGACTGATCCGACCCCATTCACCTCCCTGGTCTGCTTTCTTTCGTGTTTTATTGGAGAGGTGACATTAGTTAGCATTCTCGGAGTGGCAGTGGGGTTCGGGTTTGATTTAATTGTCAGCTCGACACAACCTAGAAACACCCGTGAAGACCATCTAATGAGGGAATTGTCCAGATCAGGATGGTTTCTGGGCTTGTCTGTGGGGAACTGTCCTGACCATTAATTGACATACGGAGACCCAGCCCCTGGAGGGAGCCCCCATTCCCTACACAGAGGGTCCAGAGCAGGGTAAGAGAGGAGAAAGCTGGCTGAGAGGTGGCTCAAGAATGGATTCGTTTTCTCTTTGCTCTGGACCATGGATATGAGTTGACAAGCAGCTTGAATTCTTGCCTTGACTGCTCCAAACGATGGGTTATAACTTGTGATTGTAAGTCAAATGAACAGTTCCCCTCCTTATTTTGCTTGTTTTTCAGTGAATTTTATCATAGCAGTAAAAATAAGACCAGGAAACCCATCTTGGTAGTTCTTTTTATTTATTTATTTTTTTTTGTTTTTTTTTGTTTTTCGAGACAGGGTTTCTCTGTGGCTTTGGAGCCTGTCCTGGAACTAGCTCTGTAGACCAGGCTGG
>NC_022021.1:49912687-49913280 GCF_000317375.1 Microtus ochrogaster
GTCTATATTTAGGAAGGTGAACATCCAAACTGGCTAGGCTCCCGCAAAGCACAGTCTTGAGATTCAGTAACACTGGGTTTGAATAACATTCGTATGACAGAACTTAATTCCCCTCCCCTTTTGCTTAGTGTTTGAAAATTGTATGCTATGCAGTTTCCAATTCACATTATTCAGTTCATTGTGTCATTCAAGAGCTTTCATAACTCTTGATCATTTAACTCTGATTTTACTTATTTACAGCTATTTAGTAATTCAGTTATGGTTTTCCAGCACTGACTTTCAGTGTTTTTCAATGATGTATTTAGACATCAATCTTTGTAGATTTTAAATGCTTTGTTTTCTCTTACTGTCACTTCGACAGTTCCATGCACGTATACAATGTATCAGGATTATATTCCCCCCTCTATTACCCTCTGCTATCCATTTTCTTTTCTCTCTAAAATCTTTCTTCTTCCCATCTAGCCCCCATGGCTACATCATTAGAGAACATGACTTTGTCTCCCACAGACGGTGTGGCACTCAGTGGGAAGGGAACACAGACGGTGTGACACTCAGTGGGAAGGGAACAGAGATGGTGTGACACTCAGTGGGAA
>NC_022021.1:49913455-49920263 GCF_000317375.1 Microtus ochrogaster
TGTGACACTCAGTGGGAAGGGAACAGAGATGGTGTGACACTCAGTAGGAAGGGAACACACAGTCTCCCAGGTTCAGTTTTATGTAAAGACATCTAGAGAATTCACATCAATAAATTCACAGTCTTCAGGTTGAACTCTGTCAGCTGTGTGGCTGCTTATCGTTAACAGGTTCTCAACAGTGTCAGGAAATTCTGGTCTAGAGCTCATCTGAAGACCAAACCCCAAGTTGTCTTTCATTCTGGTTTCTGGATGAGACTATTGGAGCCTAATATTAAATCAACCAAGTCTATGGACTGTGTATCATAGATAAGACAGGAAGAGATTCTGTGAACACAGGAATAACTATCACAATTCTGCAGACCTCTTGAATAAACTCATTCCTTCAGTTAAGTAAGGAGGACCTGAATTTAGATCTTGCAAGTCCGTGTGACATCTCCTTGTTTTAAGAAAGGTGAGTAGATGCTCGGGCTCTCAAAATATCTCACTGAAAAGCATTAGAAAGGAAAACAATAGCCATTTTATCCTAGCTGCTTCCTGAATCTGTTTGTATATGCCTCTGCTTCTGTGAGGATGGAGAGTGTCCATCCAGCACATTGCAAAGAACACATCCTCAGCAGTCGAGAATCTGCTCCCGTGTTGTCGTGAGGCCAAGGGGCAGCACCCACTGTCTTCTCACCCAGAACCGACTAGAGCGCTATTGTGCTCACCAGACAGGAAAATGCATGCTCACTTCAGCGAGTTCATTTGCAGAGTGCAGGGAGGCCGGTGACAGCAGGCACCGTCTGCAAAACCCCAGCTGTCATTTACGGGCTGCATCCATGAGTCAGGCACGAAAGAGGCATTTGCCAGCTCCAGGCCGGGTTGTAAGACACTTCCTCACACTGAAACAGTCTGTGCAAGTGGATTCTCAGACTAAACAGTTTGCTTGATGACAAATCAAACACATACACAAATATATTTGCTGCATACTATAAGTCCCAGCTTATAGCCATCAACTCAGAAAACCCAATTCAAAAGGAAACTCCAGAGTGACTTCAAAGGAATGACTCATAAATCACAGCATATTAAAATGTGCACTAGAAATTAATTGGGAAAACCCTCTAAGAGCTTTCAGTTCACTGAGCCATGCATACTGTTCCATGTGAGTCTGCTCATCAGAAAGAGGCTGGGGTTCGCAAGAGGAGCCCGGGAAGGGGTACTTGGAAGAGCCAAGGGCAGCCCACGCCAGCACCGATACACCTGCCCCATGCTGAGAGTGACCCAGATATTATTCTGTGACAACAGAATGTGTAGCCTTGGGTAAAATTCCACCCCTGAGCACTGGCCTCAGTGCATGCCAGAATTGCAAGCAAATTGGGATTAAGGGAGAGTTTGAGCCTCTGCCCTGTCAAAGCGGACCATTCTAGATCTGGGGTGGGCACAGCACAGTGAGGGTCCAACGCCGTAATGCGGAACCCCCTGTACTAACATTATGTTTACCTGAGTTGGGTTGAAAAGGGTCACTGTTAAGATATTAATTGGTACAATTAACTGCAAGTTCCTGGTCAGGGGAGGCGCTGCACAGGCTCATCACAGGCTGCCTCTGTTCTAGTCTGTGCTCCCATCACAGGCAAGGGAAGAACAGTGCCCAGTTCAAAGACAGCCGGAACTCATAGGGAATTCTCCCTTCCTTGGCCTTGTGGTCAGATCATGTCCCTCGATGGATGAGGTGCTCACTGACCCTGGGGCTGCCTGCCTAGTCAGCTTACTATGGTGACATCACTCTGACATAGGTGCCCAGACAAGAGTAACCACCTCTGCGGCCTAGTCAAGACATATCAACAGCAACCACCACACACTGTTCCCCTTGACCCTCCAACACCATGTGTATAGGTTTTTTTACATGGACTGATCATAATTTTGGCAGGAAATGAAGCATGGGTAGTGAGTTAAGATTCTTTCTCTGGTTGTGCAAGTCTGTAAGAGGCACTGGAATAGGAAGAGAAACAGAAGCAGGGTTAGTGCCCATGGTACAGTTGTGTTATTCCCAAGGCAGATAGTGAGAAAGGAGTGAGTGCTGGCAACATCTGCAAACAGACGGCAGCACTGGAGTAAAGCAGCAAGGATGCATTTCCTACTCCTCCTCTTCAGCAGTCTGTCCTGCCCTCACTGAAGACGTGAAAGACTCACACAGTCTCCTCGTCTGGTTGGCTGCATTCTCTAAACTGCCATGATCTCTCACGGGCTGAGATTACAGGCGGCATGAACGGCCAACCCCACCCTTAAGCACACTTCCTGGGACTTATACGTTGTCTCACTAGATGGAGGTGGTTCCTACAGCCTGACAACTGGAGGTCAAGCCCAGAGACACACAGGGTGAAAGGGGAAACCCGACTCCTGTAAGCCGTCCTCAGAACTCCTCATGAGCAAGGGTGTGTCATGTGAGCATGCACACACACAAATAATAAATACATACATACATATACATATACATATATATATATATAAAATAGTCCATATGAACTCTTTGAAATACACGTGTTATTGATGGTAAATGTGGAGGAGACCACAGGACACTGAGAAGTTTGTAGAAGCTTTTCACAGCTGGAGGGTTACCTCGGGACAGCTCCATGACTGTCTATGGCCCACGGTAGTGTGTTAGGATGTCTTTCTTCTGCTCTGCCAGCATTCTTCCTGGAAGAGGCTGCAGGGCAAGGTGGCAATATGGGAAGAAGACATGGAACTGGTTCTTTTGTTCCGCCCATCTGCCTTCTGCCAACAATTATTTTGCACAGAGCCACAAGGAAAGACTGTGAGTCTGTCTTTCATTTGCTGACCCTTGTCTGTCTATCTGCCCTCTGCACTCTGTCCCTTTCTCACCAAGGTCTTTGAGAGGAATTTTTAAATAGAAGACAAAAACCTGCTTACATATTTGAACTCAGGTGTGCCGTAGTTACAAACACCAAGCACTAAGTAACCTCGCTAACCGATGCCTTGCCAACGTGGCATCAGAAAAGAAAATGTTTTCCATGATTAGAAAACCCTTATTTATCCAGACAACCTCATATCTGGTGCCACCTTTAATGCTATCTGCATCGTCATCCCAAGGTGTTTCCTTTTGAGCAGAACTACATATGTAAGGCCTTATTGTCTCTCTTGTATGAATCCCCAACGTGTTGGGCTTGTCTTTGGCGCACGCAGGAGTTAGCTCCCACTATCTCTACTTGTCCTTGAGTGTTCCTTGGGCATGAGCAAGCCCTGAACTTGAAGGAAGCCATTTTAACACAACCACTCAGGGCCTCTTTCTTGACGGGTGTGCCCTGGCTGGTCTGCAAACTGTGGCACGGTGTAGGACCCTCTGGAGAACAGTTGAGAACAGGGCCATGGAGCCTATAGGAAGAGTTCTGAGTCAGTGGAACTGAGCCGCCCTGTTTTACCTGAAGCCACTGATCTAAGGACGTCACCCTGAGAAGCTCTGGTCTGGGTCTTCCTCTGTGGCCTGGTCGCAGGCCCAGAAAGACATGCGTGCTGTCCTCTGCTCACCAACACCAGGTATCTCCCCTGTTTTCCTTATAGCACACCTTCAAGTGCGACAGAAAAGGTCGCGTGAAGTCAATTGCTTTTTCTACACTTACATTTCAGATCTCAAAGAAAAATGAGAGAAGTGCCTTGCCTTTACTCTCTCTTGATCAAATTACAGCCCGTAATAGAGTCTAAATGAATAGTTGCCCCTGGGCTCTAGTTCTCTCAACCAGATTAATCTCACGCTGACATTTCAGACTTTAAGTGGACTCATGTTCCTATTGTCAGCTGCTAGTGAATATCTTACATTCACGGCATCTCGAAAGGAGCCTCTTCTTGGAGTTTAAGCGAAGAGAGAGCTCAGATGGCTTGACCCGAATAGCTTTCATAAATCAACCACACACCCCGTTCAAGTATGTGTGGACCCGGGAGCTCAGAGCTTGCATTACAGCAGGCTGAAGTCATGTTGAAAACAGAGTCCACCCCACCCATCCCACTCCTCCTTCTCCGCCCCAGCTCACAGGTGCTTTGCCAGGAGAATAGGAACCCGGTACCAGAAGATATTCCAAACAAATCAGGGACTTGGAAAAACAGCTGGCACAGCAAACGCGCCCAGCCTGGGTCCCTCTGAGAGATCCATGTCCAAGCACAGAAGGAACACACGCATCCCATTTGTCTTGCGCGTTTTGACAGGTTTTTTTTTTCTTTTTTAACATGATTATAACCCACTCAACTATATCTCACTTAAGAATAACCGATGTAATTAATATTTAATTGGTTGTTTTCATACATTTAAATATAACCCACAAGAAAAAAATAGGACATCCCCACCTGTATATTTTATGTTTATTTTTTGACTCTTTTATGGACCCAGGTTTTACAGACGTGACTGTGTATGCATCATCTCTGCATTCCAGGTTCTAGTTTCACTGGTTACAGGGCTTGTTCTGTTTAGCCACTTAGTGATCATTACTTCACTCAAATTCTCCATAAAACCAAAATGAGACAACTCCCTAAACTTCTTCCCACTTTTAATATTCTTGAAGAAGCTTCCAGTTTATGATCAGCCATCACACAGAACCGTTTGATGTCCATGGAATGAATAGGAAAAGGAAAAGATGGACATCCTTGGGGACAGAACACAGAGAGAATATGTCCCCTTGATGGGTGTTTTATTCCTTCATTTTTTTTTTTTTTTGGTGAAAGAATAGGTTAGGTAGAGCCATGGACATGTTAGGATAATAATCCTGTATCCTACAGGAGTGGGTGAGCAAGGGAAGAAGGGAAAGCCCCAGGCCATGGAAACCTTAGCTCAGGGCACTCAGGGTAGGACAGAGGAGCTATTTTGACACAAGAAAAATCTCAAGTACGGGAGAAAAGCCAGATGAGCAGAGGGGGGCCAACATTTCTTTAATTTTACCACTGGCAAAGGGATGGATTCCAGAGGTGATGGGTCAGTACGCTTCACACGGACAGACTCAGGAGGACTTGTGAACAAGCTGAGGAGGGCTGCATCAAGAGGCGCTGATGACAAGACCCAGCTACTCAGCTAGTTTTGCGGACGGCAGCGGCTTTTCACATTTAATTTCACTAATCAGCTTTTGCTGGATACGAGTCTCTACAGGGCAACCATGAGCAATCTCTGCATGGATGGAGACCACTCAGCTGGGGCACCTGATGCCTTGGGCCCCTGGCTTCCTTCATCACCTGGCTTGAAGTGTCCATCTGCTGTCCCTGTGTACTCAGAGAGACCTCAGCACAGCCAGCCGGAGCTGTTCCCACCCACCTGTTCAAAGACCTCCACTAATTAATTGGGGTCAAGCAAAGGGGAAAGCCCTAATAACGTGCAACAGTGCACTGTTCTCCATCACATGTTAACTCCCCTTCAATGGATGAAGGCACAAAGAGCAGGCTCACAACATTTACGCATGACACAGAACCGGAAAAGATAGCTGACAGAGTGGATGACAGACTGAGCTTTAGGTGAGTCCCAGAGGGAGGCAGAACCAGAAAAACAAGACACAGCTAGATAGAGAAATGAAAAGCAAGAATCACAGGACTTCACAGTTGTGCAGCTGCGCATGGCTTGACAGCAAGAAGAGCTCTGTCTTTCCAGAAGGGAACTCAAGGCACGTGAGTGTGCCCTTGCGGAGACCTTTGTGCACTGGCTTTAGGAGGCAATGGGAACTGCGTTACGGACAGGCAGGTCTGTCTACACCCATCCACGGCTTGTGGCTGTCTTCTCCACGTGGGAGCATGCCGGAGGGAAGGCTGGGGGCTTTGACTTTACACAAGAAGAACTCTGGGCTTAGGTGACCAAGAAAGTGCTGGACACAGGCATATGACTTCAACTAAAGTTCTCTGTCGGCACTGTGGATCTACAAACTCCCCCATATTGTTGTGGGTTGCTTGTCATGAGAGTCACGCCCAGGCTGGAGGACCAGGCCTGAGCCGTTGACAGTGAAATCATACACCTTAGGGAAAGTAGACAAAGAATAACCCTGATGACCCACCAGGCCCTCTGGCTGTTTACTTTTCCCAGGGCCTGAGCTCATCAGATGCTTAGTACATATGGTTTCACTGTCCCCCACCCTGACACACACACACACACCCTCCAGAACAAGGTGCCCTGGAAGAGATAAGACATGTCAGTGTTGGGTTTAGTTTGCAACCTGGTTCAGAGGCCTCTTTGCCCCAAGCCTTAGTCTTTCTGGATGCTGTAAAGCCCGCAGCATCTACTCTGTGCTCCATCCCTATCTGCTCACTCTAGTGCAGTGAAGGCTGCATGGGCACCATGCATTCTCTGTTGCATTTTAATAAGGACACTGCCCTGTGTGGCTTTCTCCTTCCCTCCTGTTTGTTTCCTATAGCAGTGTTCTGCACAATGAGGTAATGCTTGTCCCGGGTCCAGCTCTGAATTAGGACAGCATGGGTTCTGAATGCCTGATGAAAATATCTATGGACAATTAACGAAGGAACTGTGTATGCTAATTGCTGATTTCTCAAAATTACTTCCACAAGAAAGGAACATCAATTACTTTTGGATAAAACAAAAAAAAATGTGATAAAAGAAAACACGGTACATGAAAAAAATTTGAGGTTTAATTGAAGAGGATGCCAAATTCATTCTCTCTCTGTCTCTCTCTGTCTCTCTCTCTCTTTGTCTCTCTCTCTCTCTCTCTCTCTCTCTCTCTCTCTCTCTCTCTCTCTCTGTGTGTGTGTGTGTGTGTGTGTGTGTGTGTGTGTGTGTGTGTGTTGTGAAATCTCTTCTTGTCCTAAAGTAGACTTGCTCTGCTCTGAGCTTCAG
>NC_022021.1:49920363-49945915 GCF_000317375.1 Microtus ochrogaster
TCTCTCTCTCTCTCTCTCTCTCTCTCTCTGTGTGTGTGTGTGTGTGTTGTGAAATATTTTGAAAAGTGTGGAGTGATAGCTCTGCTTTAGCAACCATGGCTTGGCGCACTATGGGAGATGATAGTGCAGTGGTCATCCATGCCTACTTCTGAGGAGCAAGCCTGCAGAGTATATTCGAGGTTCCAGGCTGTTTACCCTTAGCCGAAGGAAGAGTAAGGAGATGGAGCAATGCTACTGTGACTTGTCAATGTCCTCCTTGACCTAGAATTCCAGTGTTTTCCCAGATCATGCCTTCTACCCATCCTCCCAAGGATCCATTCTCTCTCCACCCGCCACTGTCTAATGCTCTAATGTCTGCGTGTTCGGTGTTAGTGGTACTGAAGATGGTCCATGGAAACGGATCTTCAGATGATGATCCATACATTCTGGGACAATGGATCTTTCAGTTCACAGAATAACAATGAACACAGACACATCACCCCTTCATGAAACAGACCAAACAAAATGAAGGTCTTTATCTACCAAGGGCAAGGACATACGGATGAGCTACCGGAGGCTGTGGAGGGAGTTGGTGGGGACTTTTAGAGTATGAAGTAGAAATTCCAAGAAAAAAAAGGCATACTAACGTCAAAGGTTCTATAAGGCTGTCTAGTGGATTAGAGCACCACGATTGTGGAGATTTGGAATGTTGCAGACCTATAGACAAATGATCTTGGGTTATTGAATCTACTAGCTTTCAACAATCAGGTAAAACCAGAATCTATCACCAGCCTCCATTAACACAGAAAGCAAGACTAAGAGCAGAGTTTTCTCACCTTTCCTGGAAACTGCTCATCTGTGTTCTAGGGAATCGAGCTACAAATTACCTTGACTTATGACCATGTCTTGTTCTGAACATGAAAAGCTTGCGTAAAAACACTTCCCTGTCAGAACGTGTTATCTGAAGCAACCTCAATCCATCTTCTCAGTCAACGGCTACTCATGCCTGCCTCAAAATCGCCTGTGTCTGACTTCTTTTGAGGTGAAAGTTATATTTACCTCAACATGAAGGATGTCCCGTTGCACTTTGCCATGCCTCTGCTCTCAAAATTTTACCTTCTACTGCAGGACCTAAAGGCAGATGGGAACCAGGCCCTCAAACTGCACAAAGAATTATAGGCTACTCACGAAAGCTGAGAGCAAAAGAGTCTTCCTTGGGAAGACCACACCAGTTGGTACATGCATAAAAGTAACAACATACAGGCTGATCACGTTGCACTCATGTATTTAAGACTACATGTGTATATTCATATGAGTATGTAACAACAATTTATGAAAAAATAGGCCATGAATTTGAACAAGATCAAAAAGGGGTATCTGGAAGTGTTTGGAGGTAGGGAAGGAAAAGGGAAATGAGGTCATTGGTACTCACTTGGCTATTTTATTGGCATTATATGCTTGCTCTTTTGGGGGTCTGCTCTGGGTGATTGCTCAGGTTTTTTTTTTTTTTAACAGTTTATGGGAGCGAGAACATGCTTGCTCAGGCTCTGCAGTGGTTGATCCTTGTCAGCTTGACACAAACTAGAGATTTTTCAAAAGAGAGAACCTCAGTTGATGAATTTCTTTCTTCAGTTTGGCTTGTGGGCAAGCCCATAGGGTTATTGTTGTAATTAGGGATTGATGTGGGAGTGCCCAGTCCACTGTAGGCAGTACCACGCCTATGCATGTGGTCCTAGGCACTGCAAGAAAAAAGTGATTGTGTCACAAGGAGCAAGCTCGTTAGCAGCACTTGTCCATGGCATTTGCTTCAGTTCCTGCCTTTAGTTCCATCCCGGACTTCCATGATGTTGGGCTGTAATTGCAACATGTAAGCCAAATAAACCCTTTCTTCCAAACTTGTATTTTTCTGGTCATAATGCTCCTCTCAGGAACAAAGAAGCAACGCAGATCAAGCAAGTTATTGGACACCAGTTGAAAACTGTCAGAGGATTCTGGATTCAGATGGCCTCTGGCATGGAAGCCTAATGCACACATACTTTTTTTTTCAATTTACCCTCTTGGCATTAATACTATTGTCTGACAAATTCCTCCTAATTTGTATAGAAGTGAAAACAAATTGGCTGAACGATATTACATAGTTTTTAAGCCAACGTTGTCTGAAAAGTTGTGAGTAGCTTGGGGTTTGGGATGACATATTATTGCTTTAGTGGATTACATGGGTGGCCAAAACTGAAAATCCATAAATATAAAGCTTAAAGCTTCTAATGGAGCACAGAAATGCTTTTAAATATGATTTGGTGGCCTGTTGTAATTTTTAACATTTGTATTTTACTGGTCTTCAATAATTCATAATAATAAGAATTCTTACTAATTCAATGCTCTCTTCGCAGCCACAGAGGAATCTCTCCTGAGAAATTAGTGGATCTTGGATATGCAGCTTGTACTTAATTCAAAGCACATGTTGAAAATTACATGGTTTTGGACTCAGATAACCCAAATTATATTCAATGTAGTTATTCTATCTGTTCTTCCTTCCTTCCTTCCTTTCTGCCTTCCTTTTTTCTTTCCTTTTATTTTTATGCTGAGGAATTCTTATTAAACTGAGTGTTGTGACCAAATAACAAATTCAATACTTTTATTACTGCAGTTAATCAAATATATATATATATATATATATATGAGCTATTTTAGGCACAGAGAGTTTAAATGTCATTATCTTAGCAGAACATTAAGAGAAAATGAAGAGTAATGACTGGTATCAGCTCATCCTCAGCATTTCTGTTTCTCATGATTTCCCCTCATTACGACCATCCATGGTCTTCAGTCCCAACCCTTTCTCAAACACGTTTCCCTGTACACTTTCATGTCCTTCCATCTGTTAGAGCGATGGTCTCTGGGTCTCCTAGACCCTTCCATGGAACTCCCTGAACAACAGAAGGTGAGTGTGATCCAGGTCTATTCTGTCCTTTCCTTCGAGAGGATTTTCACGTTTTTGCAGGTTTTTTTTTTTACTGTTTGTGTGTGTGTGTGTGTGTGTGTGTGTGTGTGTGTGTGTGTAAGGGATATGAAATATACATATCAGGTATAGCTTATCTCAGCATAGAGGTTAGTGCTGGCTAGGGTGGAGTCATAACCAGAGAAGGTCACCATAGATAAAAAAATTCACAGGTCACTTACAGCTCTGGGGATGGCAATAATTAGTCACAGAACCACCTTCCCAAGCTCATCCCTGATCTACCAGCACTGAAGAACCTGGGAACTTATGGCTTAGGTGGTGTGGGATGCTTTATTCTGCTCTGAGATGGCTGATGGTTTATTAAGGAGCATTACTGTGGCAACTGATGAGTCCCCTGAGGATGCCTATCCATGACCATGCCCACTGAACAAAGTCCAGATTATACAGACTCATGTTGTTCCTAGGCCCTGTAAGTGGTGCTTGTCTGCTTCTCTGTAACAAACTTAAGTAGAAGGAAATTGGGTTAACTCTCCGTGGCTTCCTGAATAGTCACCAAAAAAAGTTAAAAAATCTTGAAACATTTCCCAGTGATCAGCTCATACATCTCTAGGTCTGAAGTCTGGCATCCTGGGCTGGATTCTCTACCCAGGGTTGTGTGAGGCTAACAAGGCATGAGATACTCTCTGGGGAAGGATACACTTCTTTTTGTTGTCAGTGTTTGGTTGCATGTAGCTGTAGGACAGAGATCCCTGCTTCTTATTGGCTTGGCAAAGGGGCAAGGGAAAAAAAGACCTTTTCAGCTACTAGAAGTTTCTCACAATTCCTGATGTGTGCTTCTGAACTTCAAAGCCAAAAGCCACATGAACTCTGTTCTCTATGATCCCCATATCTGAGGGCTCTTCTGCTAGAAAATTAGGAATGACTGTTAGAGGTCTACCTGAAAATTTCCATCTTTCTGCTTTAAAGTCTACTAATTTGAGATATTAATCATATATGGAACAAATCTGTTAACCTCTGTGCTTTAATTGGCATTTCATTGAATAACTGGGAGATATATAAACATTGGTGTTCTAGTTCACTTTCTGTTATGGTTACTATACCCACTATGACCAAAATCAGCTTGGGGAGTAATGTGGGATTCCCCTCTGTATGCTGTGAATACCACTGGTTAATAAAGAAGCTGCTTTGGGCCTGCTACCAAATAGTGCAAGGCAGGAATTCCAAGCAGATAGAGGAGAAAAGAGTAGGCTGGGTTGAGAAGACACCTTGTAGCCACTGGAGAAGAAAGATGCCCATGTACTGGTACCAGTAAACCACAAGCCTCATGGTAAAGTATAAAATAATGGAAATGTGTTCATTTAATATCTAAGAGCTAGCAAAACACCTAAGTGCTTGGCCAAGCAGTATTTTAATTAATACAGTTTCTATGTGATTATTTCAGGTCTGGGTGGCTGGGGAACAAACAAGCAGCCTCTGCCAACAAAGTGGCGCTCAACATGGGGCTGACTACATCCACATAAAAACTGAGAGAGCTTAGAAAGAAATTCTAGACACCAAAAAAAAAACCAAAGTTGAGCATGGCTTTTTGGTAGTAGCATTTTCTCATGTGAGCTCTGTTTGCTAGAAGGAAGTAGAGGTGAGATTTTTAAGAAAATGCTTCCCAACTCAGTGGTAGCAGCAAAAACTGTGCAGCTCCTTTAAGAAAGCTTTCTGGTTTGTGCCAGTTAAACGGACAGTTCTGACTCCTTCAGGAGACCAAGCATTTGAATGGGGTTTGTGAGCAGAGTGTTACAGCTTGCTTAATGGTGACATAGTCCCACTGTGTGCCTGGAAATGGAGCTGTGACCATAGCTTACAGAGATGGCACCGAAAGAACCTCCTCCACATTTGATTGGGTGGAGCCAAAAGGCAAAGCAGACTTAGTCCTAGTCATTATTATATATATATATATATATATATATATATATATATATATATATAGTATCTTGACTTAAGAATTTAGGTCTAATGATATGTTGCTTTAGAAAACTTCTGTTTTTGCTTCCACATAGGATAAGAATCTGTGGATTCCTTCCAAAATAATGTGGTTTGATGGGCTAAGACCTTTTAAAAGGTCACCATAAACACACAAAATACTTTGCCCAACAAAAATCAGGAAGCAGTTTGAAGAAAACCATGCCAAAATTCCCAAATATTGTTTATAAATATTTGTTATCATTTAAAGGGGGCTATGATATAGAGATGAATACTTTGTATTTGTATTTAAAGGGGGCTATGATATAGAGATGAATACTTTGTATTTGTATGTATCTTAGTCTATTGATACAAATTTATGTCAACTTTCTTATATGTATTTCTGCCCTTGTTTAAGGTATTGTGTTTGTGCAACTCACTTAAAAATGTAATGTTTAATTTAAAACTGCAGGTTAACAGATAGTCACCTATACTAGTCAAGCTTGAAGTCATATTAGTTAGGTTTCTAAATATACAGAGATATATTTCAGATGGATAGTTATTCTTCAAACCTTTCAAAGATCTATAGAACATGGCATTTAAAATGTTTAAAATTTAAAAATCTCACAACTTTTCAATGAGACTCATCTGCTCCTAGAAGCACCAACCTACTTCAAGAGGATGCTGGGCATCGAAGAGGCTCCTTATGGAGTTTGTTAGACATTGGGGCAAGAAACTGCTCTTGCCTGGACTGCTTGATATTATGTTGTATGAATTGAACATGCAGAATCCACATAAAAATGACTGCTGAAGTTGACTAAAGATGAGAAAGTCCTTCAGAGTTCCTACTTCATGAAAGAATCTGCCAGACATTCTGCAAGACACAGAAGAAACTGACTGACAAACTATCAATATAGGTGGAACTGTCTTTGAAATATCTTGATCATGGAAATGTCTGCCAGATACTATGGCCTGTAGGTTGAAGATTTGTGCCCCAATGTTACAAAAGAACTTTGGCACTCTCCAGGCAGCAAGATGTCTCTGTTATTTCTAGTTTTGGAAGTTGCTTACAATGCACTTCCTGTTTACTTAGGTGATATTATATCCTTCTGGAGTCTTTAATGGAGTTGAAAAATAAGTAGTTATAATTATAGATTTCCTTGGTCATGATAAAAGATTAAATAGATATAAATATTGTAACACTGTTTTGCTTGATAACTCTTTTGTTGTATGTAGTCTTGCTATGTTTAAGTTAAAACCTTCCTTTTTTTTATTTAGACAGTTAAGGGGAGGTGATGTGGGATTCCCCTGTGTATGCTGTGAATATTATTGGTTATTAAAGAAGCTGCTTTGGGCCTATTGAAGAGCAGACTAGGGTAAGGCATAAATTTCAAGCATATAAAGGAGGAGAGTTGTTGGAAGAGAAAGATGCCTGCATGCAGGTACTAGTAAGCCACAAGCCACATAAAATATAAAATAATAGAAATGGGTTAATTTAAGATATAAGAGCTAGCTAGAAATGTGTTTAAGTGATTGGCCAAGCAATGTTTTTTTTAATAATTATTACAGTTTAGTAATTAATACAATTTCTGTCTGATTATTTTGGGTCTGGGTGGCCAGGGATTGAACAAACAGCCTCTGCCAACAGCGGAAGAAAGGGTTTATTCATCTTATACTTTCAGTCCATCATGAAAGGAAGTCAAGGAAGGAACTCAAGCAGGTATGTGGAAGCACAGGCCACAGAGGAGTGCTGCTTACTGGCTTGCTCAGCCTGTTTTCTTACAGCCCTCAGGACCATCTGCCTAGCAGTGGCATTGCCCACTGTGGGTTGGGCCCTCCCATATTAGTCATCAATTAGGACATTGCTCCTTAGGCATTCCTTTAGGCCAATATGATGGAGGCATTTTCTTACTAAGGTCCCTTCTTCACAGATGCCCATAGTCTATGCCAAGATGCCAAAAACTTAGCGGCCCAGCGGGAGAGACATAATCTGGTGAGCCATTTTAGAACTGTTTACCAGAAAAAAAAAGAGACCCTATTATTTTTACATTCTGACATTCTTTCATTTAGCTCCCATTTGCTGAACCACTTTCATATTATGACCCAATACTGTTCATAAGAGTCGATTATGAGATCACTGTATCTATCTCACTGACAAGGGGCACACACTCTTGGCTGGATGTTGTTCTACTATCTGCAGTGTCTTGACTTTATGCCGGGTAATGATGAGCACTGGAGAGCTGTGAAAATGATTCTTAGTGAACCACTGAGATGGGTTAACATGAAGGGTTGGGTGATAAACAGGAAGTGTTTGAAATACAGTTAGTAACTAGAAATGGGGATGTGAGATAAGTTTGGGGAGAAATAATCCACCTAAAATTTATATGATGTGTTTGACTATTCTTTAAGAGGAACATGGACTGTCAATTTCTGGTAGAACGATTCTGGAGATCTCGGTGGGGCCATGGGTGACGATGATCAGCCTGCCTGGAGGAAATGTGTGTGTGAAAAGAGCAACAGAACTGAAAGAAAACAGTTCAGAAAACACAAGCATTCCCATTGATACTTGAGTATTCATGTGTGTTTATTTCACCTTCCACTTTGAAGTTGTTTGAAGCACCTGCCATCGTGATAGTATTACTTTTTTCCTTCTCCACACACACTCAATGCAGTGATTGGCTTGCAGTAGCTACCCAGTGACTGTTTGTTGATAGCTTTAATGACGGACTTGTAAATCTCCATTCCCCAGATGGTCCCCTATGCCTAACAACTGTGCCAGATCCTAAGGCCAGTGAAGATGATGTATTTGAAAGCATTCTACACTCAAAGACTCTTCAATACTAAAAATTATTATAAATAGTAGGAGAAGCAAATAAATGCAACTAGTCCAGACAAAACAATAGAAAAATGGTCCCCCAAGACTTTATATAGTTATAGCCTCTGTTGCAACTCCTTGCGAGCCTGGGAAATGTACGCCAATTCACTGATGGGATCAGTGCATTACAGATACAGAAAACAGAAGTTAGCCAGTATCATTACCCCATAAAGAAGAGTAGCTTTGTAGAGACTTCAGAGGAAGCTCTCAGTGGAGTCCTAAAAACTGGGATTTGAACAGGAATTTTCTAACAAGATACAAATCTCCATGAGCTCCTGAGATTGTTCTCTGTTGAGAATGCCCCATTATTGATCATCATTGACATAAACCAAGAAGCACATGCAGATGATTATAATTGCTAATGTCTCTCTGGCTAGAAGCCATTGACAAAGACATTCCTTTTCCTTAATCAAGTCTTCCCTTCCCCAGCTCTGAAAAAATATATGCACCTCACCATTCCTCTGAGGATTGTGGACTCTTGGTCAGTCAGGAGATTTGGCCTAAGAAAACCTTAGCAAATCTGGCATCTCCCATGATGCTTAGATTCCCTGAAGCCCTTAGTTTACATCTTGAGAGTACAATCCCACAGGTTTCCTCTACCTATATTACTCTTTTGGAATATTTAACTCCCTCATTACTTAATAGTTTTGCATTTTTGTTTCAGTTTTAAACTTATGATTTTATATAACTTAAGATCTTAAAGTACTTCAGAAGAAAACTTAAAAATTCTGATTATGAAGTCAGCCTTGTGTCTTAAAATGGGCATTTCAAGGTCTCTGTTTAGTGGGAAGAATTAGCTATAGAAATGATTTTAATATGTGGCTTTAAATGAATGCATATTCTATACTGTTTTGGATACTTCAAGTTATTAATGAAAATCCAGCTCTCCAACTCTCTCTCAGTGAATGGCAATTGTCTGTGGAAAGAAGCAGCTTCTGCTCCTTCCTGCCTCATTGGTTGGTTATTCAGACCAGGGTGTTGGTCTTTTATTTTGTTGTTTATTCCAATCCCTTGAAGGTTGGTCTTTTGGTGTTGTTGCTGCCATCAGCTGAAGCCAGGCACGGAGCACCTCATGTGTGATTGTTAGTGAAATAAGGACAGAAGCAACCTGCAAGGAAGAGGTGAGTTACCACCCTGTCACAGGACAGTGAGGAGGTGGGAGTTACTTCCTCCCCTCCCTCCCTTTGTCCCTCTACACACATACATTAAGCTGTCATTTCCCCCATCAAGCCAATGCACCCACAGGGAGAAGCAACAAAAGCCAGGCCAAAAGGCCATTTATACAGCACTGTTGCAAATGTTATGCGAGAAAGAAGCCTTTGCACACCGGCTGCTGGGACAATGCAGAGGGATTCCTGGGGGAGGCCTTTCTGTCTAAGCTGAGTGTGGATAGAGAAGCAGGAGGGAAGGGATGAAGGAGGTGGCCAGGGCTCCAGGATCTGGGGCATCAGAGGATAGAACGTCAAAGGGGAATACAGAGCGTGTGAGTGTACATGGGCCTTTCAGGGTAACTCGAAATCTGGGTTCAAGAGTGTCTGAGTCAGGGTTTTTACTGCTGTGAAGAGATACATGGTATCTTTCATAAAGAAAACATTTAATTGAGGGGGCTCACTTCCATTTCAGAGGTTCAGGCCATTATCATCATGGCGGGGCATGGTGGCATGCAGGCAGATGTGGTGCTGGAGCAGCAGCTGAGAATCCTACATCTGCAGGCAACAGCAAGTCTACTGAGACCCTGGGTGGTATCCTGAGCATGAGAAACCTCAAAGTTTTCGCTCACAGTGATGCATTTCCTCTAGCCAGGCCATACCCACTCCAACAAAGTCACGCCTAATAGTGCCACTCCCTATGAGATTATGGGGATCCATTGCATTCAAAGTACCACAAAGAGAAAGAGGCACAAGAGAAGGCTGGGGAGGAGCAGCGGAGGGAGGGGGTGTTTCATGTATACCCAGGGCATGCCGGAATTGACGATGATGAAAATGATGATCTGTGGGGTGCGGAAGAACAATCATCACGTTTCTCTCTAGGATAAAGGAGAACGCATTGCATACAGTAGGCACATGAAAACGTATTTTCAATAAATGAAGGCATATGTGCTTCTCCTTTGTGTAATTTTTTTTAAGATTATAATACAATTACAGCACTTCTTCTTTCCCTTTTCTCCCTCCACACCCTCAGGCTCCGAGTAGCAATAACTCTGTTCATCACGTGTTCCGTAGGTCTGGACATGTGTAGATGAAACTCCTTCGGAACTATGTATGAAGCAAGTGAATTCTACACTGATGTGAGCTAGGGGTAAGGGGCGGGGTGTGTAAAAGGAATATGGTCTTAATCCCCAGAAGTTTCTCGTGGCATGGGGTCAGAAAAGTCTCCAGCACTGTACGGAAAAATTGGAGAGTGTACACGGGAACAGGTGACAGGGAGCAAGCTGGGAATCCTGGTCAGCTGAGTGCCTTTCCCAAGCTGTGCTCTGTGCAGTGGAAACTGGAGAGTTAAGCTCGGAGGCTGCCTGAGATGTCATCACGCCATTCCACTATAGTGGTCCCTGAAGACGTTTCTCATCCCCACTCCCACACTTCTGGTCCAACTAACCTGCACTCTATCTGCACTCTATCAGACTAGTGCTCCCTAAACACCCATTCGATCATGACACTGCCTGGGTCAAACAGTTACAACCTAGACAGCATTCATCTAACAAATATTTATCATTTGGCAGTCTGGGGTGCAGGGCGACAGCAACGCGGATGTGAATCAGCCATTTGCATGGCCTTCGCAGTGCTCAGAGCTCGGCTGGGATGCTGGGGCAGAGCAGCAGTGCAGTAAGCGCTCTCGTCCCGTTCTGGGCACAGCTGACATTCTGCTTCCTCCTTTGATTGCATGACCCTGAGCAGGGGGCTCTTATGTGTGTTGGGCAGAGAGCTCTATTTTTCTTATCCACCAGTTGGAAATTGTGACTGTCCCTCTCATAGGACATATGACCCAGAGTTCAGCAGATGCCAATGATGGTCACGATGCCCTCGTGTTTAGAACTTGGGCTCCTTGTTTGAGCTATTTTGTGTCTATTTCAAAATTTTACACCTGCTCCAGGAAGCTTCTCTGTCTTTTCTCTCCCTTCCTTCCCAAATACAGGTAAAAAGGGCTGTCCACTGGTTTAGGGTAGATAATGCTTCCTGGAGGCCGTCAAATCACAATGTTTCTTTGTCAGGTGACAAGTTTTCTTCCTTCAAATTTTGCTTCTAAATGACTTCAACCTACTTTAAAGATTTTAACTAGGTTGAATTCTATCATGTAGAGAGGAATATACAGAGCAGTAAAACTAGATTCTTCTGTATTGGACATCCTGATAACTATGGCTGAATGTCCCAGGTCAGATAGGTTATATTATCCCAAGACTATGTGTTAACATATGCAACTTTGGACATGAGTTTCATGTAGAGGTAATGATTGGTTTAGACTAATCATTTCTGTCCTATCTTTCTTTCTTATAGGATCTCATTTTGGAAATGTATGATTTCCCTTTTGACCAGCTTCTTGGGTCTGTATGGTAAAAGGTGAGTTATTTTTTTTTTTTTTATTTTAGGATTTGCAGCCTTTTGGAATTTGAGTGGTGAGATCAGCTTCCTCAGGATGTCCGTCATTCTGAAAAGCGCCTGCTCATTCAGCTGGGCCCTAAGCGTGGGATAAGAGGCACTGCTCGGAGTCATTTCAAGAAGAAGCTGTCTGCTAGCTATTACACGTCTGGAAGCTATTTTCCTGGTTTTAAGTAGCCAGGATTTGCTGCTAATACAGTCAGAGTCAGCATTACACCCACACTCATAAATGACTTATTTAGAAAGAAACAAGACATGTTGTGACTTGGCTGTCTTCTCGTTTTTTTCGAGATAAGGTAAAATTTCCTAGTTACAGAACATGAAAACAAACTTATTACAGTTATTTAACATATGTTAGAAGTAAATAACGGATGGCTCGCATTCCCCCTTCCCCTGTGCCTTTTATTATTTCCTTTGAACTAACACATTCCTCCAGCTGCTAGACACATGTGTTTTGAGCGACGGGTTTGGTTCCTCGGGAGCCACAGCCATGGCATGATTCCGATTCTGTCCTGGTCCTGTCTCCTGCGAGCATTGCAGCTCTGAGTAGATGCGAATGTGTTAAGATGCCACGGAAGTCGCCTGGCTCCCTGGTGCTTGGTTCTACACTGGACTTGCTGCCTGCCGCAGCATGAAGATGGAATATGCCCTTTCCAGTTGGCCAGCGTAGAGAAAAGCAGGACCAGATCTTGTCATTCCCTAAAAGCTGGACTGTTGTCCTACTGGGGTCAGGCTGCCCACAGAAGACAGAATTTCCTAGTGGGGTTGATTACCTAGTATTCCTGTTCTGGTCTGATGAGGATGATTCCAGATCCAGCACTTACGGTACTGCCTGGAAAACCACGAAACCTCTTGCTTGCTTCCACTTTCTTCATGATATATACCTGATGTGATGTTGGAAGTTAAAAATAGATGTAATCCTATAACTCCTTTATTGTGGTTTGGCTCTCCAATATTCCCCAAAGGTCACAAGTTAACAATCTGGTCAGTAGTTTCAGCTGCTGTTTGAAGCTGGTGAAGCTTTCAGGAGGAGGAGCTAAGTGGAAGGAAGTCGTTGGCTTTGAAGGGCCATCCGACTCCTTCTCTCTGCCTTCGCTTCCCATAGGACCTGTAGCTTTTCACACCACGCACTCCAGCCGGGCTTCAGAGCAGTGGACTGGACACTCTGAACCCATGAGCCACAAATAAATACATGGTCTCTTCTTGTGGAGTTTTTCAGAAATTCTGCCACAGTGGTGGACGAATGAACAACACACTTCCCAAGAGCAGTGCTGTGACCAAAGTCTTTGCAGCAATGGTGATGATAAAAGTGAGCCCATGGGGCTGGGGTGCTGAGCACAGTGATGGTTATGTATATGCTTTTGAACGTAAGGGGTATGAGAAGCGTCCTTTTGTAGCTAGAAATAAACGAAGACCACTATCAATCACTTTTGTTAGTTTTTACTTTAACAAGTAAGCGGTCTCTGTGTCTTAACGGATAAGTCAAGGGGAAGAGATAAAATAATGTCTCCATGATGCTTCGTTTTAAAGGCTTTTTGCCACTTTTTAAAAACTGCATCTTGCCATTTGCACTAATGTTGGTTTCTGTTTAAAATTGCATGCTATGCTTGAGTCATGAAATCTTATTCATTTCCCTCTACAGTTTGTAACTAAACTTAAGATGCTCATCTTTCTCCTTCTCAGAGGAGTGAAGATCAAAAGTAGCATGGATTGAGTCCTTATGTTTACAGAAAATTCATGAAGAACAGAGTTCCCATGCAGGTTGTTCTATTACATTTGGGCCGAACACTTGCAGAAGGTAGTCCATCAACCGTGGTAGACTGGTGTTGAGTCACATGTGCCGTCTTGGCTGATGCCAGGGTTTCTCCTTCATTCGAGTAGGGGACGGCTTACAGTTCATAGTAGTATCCTCTGTCTCTGCCCGGGGTCTTAGTTCTCAGGCTGGTCTTGGCTTTGGTGCACTCCAGTTTTAAGGAGTTCCACTCAGGTGTTATTGGTCACCAGTACGATTTGTCAATGTTTTCCCCTCATCAGGTTCAGTCTTCAGGACTCTGGACGAGGGACTATGGAGATGTTTCCATTCCTGTTACATCACAGCAGGTGTATGTACCAGCAAGATGGCTTCCCATCATGGTACTGACGGGTTCTCCCAGCAGGGAGAAGGTTGGTTAGGCTTCCCTACTATAACTGACTCCTCCTGCATTCTGAGCCCTGAACCCTTCAGGAAGCAGTGACTATGTAGAGAACATACATAAGCAGGAGGGGTTGATGCCTTAGAGGTGGGAGCATGAACACTGATTGCTTAAACTTGTTGTCCGTGGAAAGGCTGGCCATTTGACCCTGCCTCTCTCCATTTGCATGCTTATTCAATTATCCATCTCTGTCTGGAAGGACTCGTGAAGACTTATCTCATTCTGTACCCTATGATCTAACTCTACTTGACTTTGTGGCTTAGATTACCTAACGTTGGCTTCTACATCTTTCTGACATCCCCCTGTCACCCCGATAGTTGTTTACATTTCTGCTAATCTTGAGCATGTCTTTTGCTTATACACCACAGGCTGTTGTAAGCTCAGGCTGCCTCCGGTCACAATCATAGAAACAGCCATTTCCCCAGAGTCTAAGATGAAGATTTCTTAGGTTATTTGTATTTAGTTCTCTCAACTGGCATAGCAAGGGATACGTATTACATTAAGCATCTAATGTGCAGTGTATTCTAACCCTCATACATAAAAATATATGTATCAGTTTTTCTATGTCTAGCCACATGTTTTACATCATGGTAACCGTGAACTTTTGCAGCTGCTTTGGGGACTAATCCATTACGGCACGCATAAACCTCTTCTTCCTTTCTTGCTTATCGGCTCCTTTCTCACCTTCTGCTAGCCATGTACCTAGATAGGCAGTTCTAGCACACACGTAATGGAGTATCATGCTTGCTAACCTGTAACCCCAAGTAGGGAGCTTTATCAGTTACGCTGTGCGGCTCTGTCCAAATTCTTTTCCCATTTTCTTACAAAACTCCGCTTATCTTCAAACTTGCCTGGGATGGAATTTTTTCCTTATCTCCTTCAGTGAGATTGTTTCATACGTTCGTAATGCCGCTAAGTGGCCTTGCCACATGATCCCTTTAATTCAGGAATCCTGGACCTTCTGAACCATCTTTTCGAACGTTTTGCAGATGCTGCATCTCCCTGTTGGTGTTACAGATAGATATTTACAAGCATTTTAAAAAGCACAGGGTCATGAGCCCATGATTATGACATCCTGAATATCAACAATTGACCACCCTAAAATTCCTCTGCAGCAATTATTCACCCCTCTTTCTTCTCCCCCTTTCCCAGCTCCCTTCCAACTTTCAGCAGCTGGTGGAGATGAAATGATTCCTGGCCTGAGTATTGTTGGGAGGGTTATTGAATGGGTCAAGGGCACTTTCCCTGTGGCTTTGCCACTGAAGAAAAGGGAACTCACCTCCCCAACAAGCAAGAGACCCTTGATACTGAATTCCTAAGGAGAATTCCCTTTCAGAGTAACTTAATCCTTTACTTATGCGAAATTAAGACCAATTCACACCCTTTGTTAGTGAATAGCGGCTTTCCTGGATCACTTTCCCATTGTCATTTCTGGAAAGGTGGCTGGGCCACTTCCAGGTGTGAATGCCCACAGGTAAATGCTACCCAAACCACTTTAGTATATACTCTTCAGGGGTGTAAAGTTTATAGTCACCTGGGTAATCACCTAGGTTCCCTGTTTGTAGGGAAGAGAACACTCATCTTGGTGGGCAGGTTCCCACAGTGTTCACTGAAGAACCTACATAGGGTGTCCATTCGTACGGCAGAAAATGAGGCTTTTTTTAGCTGGGCATCTTCATCAGAAGTTGACACCACGAGGGTTTTTTAATTTTAGCCTTTGTTTCTTTTGTGTTATCTGCTTTAATATGCTCCAGTCCTCAAGTTTACTCTCTTAAATTTGAAGTTCCCTAACGACAGTGCTAAAATCTCTTCACTTGCTATTTCGCTGTTCAGATATCTTGTTTAGTGAAGACTTGGGTACAGCATTTACACTCTAAGCTGTCCTACTATGGTTGGGTATTGAAAGAACCCTGGATGCCACACAGATAAGTCAATTTTAGGTGTGTGTGTGAACATCTTCCCCCACTCTGTGGCTCCAGTCTTAATTATCTTGTCAGGATTTTCCACAGACCACACATGTCAATTTAGATGAAATCCAATTCAGTTTTTTGCTTGTTTGTTTCACCGATTATGCACTGAGTCTTTCCTGGCTATTTTATCGCATCTACTTGTTTGTGTGTTATGGGTATGGTGCACACATGGCGGCCAGAAGTCAACATGCTGATATTGGTTCTCTTCTTTCTCCATATGGGTCTGGGTGTCTTGAGCATGGCACGGGATGCCTTTACCCACTGAGCCAGCACACTGACCCTGCGTTGGCGACCTCACCAAGCTCTGTGCTTTCAGCATTTCTTCAGTGGATGTTGTGAACTTTAGTGCTGTATTTAAGCAATGTGCATATTCAGAGCAATTGTGCAGAAATGTAGGGTGGGTCTGCCTAGGCTGTTTTGTGACTGTTCGGATGCCTTCTGTAGATGCTGGTTTTGGAAAACCAAAGCTGAGGGGTTTCTGGGTGTCTTACATCTCTTCACCCTGTTCTCTGATCTGTGTGTTTATATTTTCATCATTCTATATCTTTATATCTGAAAATAATTCCTTTAATCAGGTCTATTCCTCACATGATAAGGCATTATAAACACTTTATAAGATTTACACTTGAGTGTTTTGATATTTTCATGTAATTGAAAATGCAGTTGTTTATTTACTATTTCAAATCCCAATGGCCTTTTGTGGGCAAACAAGACAGAAACTTGGCTTTGTAAGTCAGGTTTATGTCCTGAAGCCTTGCTATGCAGTTATTAGTAGCAGAACATTTTAGACATTTTAGTCAAGTCTTTGCAACATTTTATAAAGAAGATTATGCAGTTTGTAAATGGTGACAACTTGTATCTTTTTTCTCCTTTTTATTTCATTTCTTGTTTTCCTGCTGTATCTGTTTCTTTTGTGTTGCTGTGGTAACACATCATCACCAAGCCACATTGGGTTTGATTTGTTGGTGTGTGGGAGTTTATATCTATACTTATTTATATATATACTGAGGCATAATATTTCAGTATTTCCATTATTATACTGTCAGTATTTGCTTTGCTTTATGTAATGATGACTCCAGAGACTAAGTTAGAAAGCTTCCTGCCCATCTAAGTTTCTGGAATCAATTGTAAGATGTATCATTTTTCTTGTGTGTACATGTGTGTGTACGTGTGTGTGTACATGTTTGTTCATGTGTGTATGTATGTGTGTGTATATGTGTGCATGTGTGTGTGTTACAGTATTTTCTGTGAAGCCGCTCAGATGCTTAAAACTTTTGTGTGCCTACCACATATTTGACCATTCTTGTTGATATATTTAGTCAAGTTTGATAGTGTTAGTTTTCCTTATTATCTTACTAATTTATGTATTATTTCTCTCTTCTACATTAAAACCATTGTCCTCATCTACCACTCCACTAAGTTAGAAGCTTATATTGTGTAAGGCAGTGGTTTTCTCTCACACATGGAGGTCTGCGAGTTTGAGGTCGTAGGCACCTTCTAGATGCAGCTTACAACCTTAGTTGACTCAGTTGCCATTTTGAGTTATTTTCAAACTCTGCTTAATTTATCATCTTGGAGCTTTGAAATATCAGAGTTTTCAAGAACTTTCTGCTATATGTTGATTTATGGCACAAGCTATTGTTGCTTGAGAACCCATTTTGTGAGATCATATTTTTATTTTTAAGATTTATTATATGGTTTCAAACATGGTAAGTCTTTGTGAACACCCTATGTAAGCTTGCAGAGAATAGTTTTTCCTGGGTGGAGCTGCACACAAGTGTCGATTAGACAAAGAGAACCCATATTTTCCTCCACGGCAAGATCTTATTGTGTTTTCTTGAGCCCATAGGTGCTTATGGAAGATGACCCATGTCTCAAAACGTCAAAGAAGTGCTCTATTAACCACTCCACCTTCCTTCACGGTCAGTTCTCTGTCACTACTTCTGCAGTCTGATGTGGGTGCATGCTCCTTTAGGCTTAGTCTTTGGAGGCAAGGGCATTCTCAAGATCAGAAAGAAGTTGAGCTCATGGAGCATCATGGAACTCAGATGTTTTTCTTAATCAATAACCTAAACCATAGTCTATATGTCTCCTCAAGAGAAACTCAAAAGTCCTAGATGTGTGACAATTTCTTGATGATTCTTTTTATCCTTTGAAGCCCTTGCCTTAACCAGGGATGGAAGCAACACTATATCCTACCTTTAACTGTATTAATCCCCCCCCCCCAAACTAACTCTATCATTATCCCTTACAACATTTGTTAGAAATCCTTAATCATCAAAATTCTATTTAAACTCACCATTATTGTACAAAATCATTACTTCAGTTAAGTAGCAAAGCTTACGAGAAAATCATCTTTATAATGCATAGATAAAAATGTCCAGTAGGATGGGATATTTCCATGAGCTAATCACGCTACTTTAAAGGCAGTGGGGATCCCCCACACCCATTCTCACCATGCCTGCCACCGCAGAAAAATGGCAGCAACAAACTTGTAAAGGCACAGCAGGGCAAGAGGCATTCTGGAGAGGAAGCCCTAGGGGCCTTGCCTATCCAAGATTCACCCATCAGTGCCTTGCAATCTGATAGGCTGGTCCTCTAAAGCTCAAGTGCCACCTGCTGCTCCTCTGACAAGGCAACAAGCAGAAGAAAACATCGCCACTTTAAATAGTCATGACCACTGGAGAAGAGAGCCTGGGTCTAAAGCCAAAATGCAGCGTCTTCTTCCTCCTACTCTGAACCCATTCCCAAGCCAAAGACCTCCAAGCCAAGGTGCCAGGCTGGCTGGGGGTACCCAGAGCTTGGGAAAGCCCACTTTACTCACCTGACCTTCTGACAGAGGAGGGGAGAAGGAGAAAGGCTGAGGACAAACCAATCCAAAGAGAATCTAAGAGAATCAAAGCCAACACACTCAAATACACCCCCATCCTGTGACTTGTGCCCACACTGAAGGAGCTGCTTACTGTGCCTTCTCCTTGGAGAAAGAGGGACTGACTGATTGCCTGACAGACTGATGGAATCCGAGTGAGAGAGCTAGCATGCTAGTGGAGGTGAGAGGAGACTAGAGAGATCCTTACTGGGCTAGAGCGTGAGAAGAAGGCCCTACATTTGATGGGCTGTTGAGACAACAGTGCCTGGCTAATGTCACTCTTCCATTTTAACATCTTTTCAGACCATCTCAGGCTCCCACGAAATTAGTCTCAGGCTCCCACGAAATTAGTCTCAGGCTGTTTATCGACAGGTAGATGCTGGCTGCTGTATTAGATTCTTTCATGAATTCCCGGTTCTGTTTCCTGAACCTGGTTCTCTTTGACTGAGATTGTGCCTTCATTTTCACTTTCTTTTTTTTTTTTATTTTAACTTATTTATTTATTGAGGATTTCTGCCTCCTCCCCGCCACCGCCTCCCATTTCCCTCCCCCTCCCCCGATTAAGTCCCTCTCCCTCATCAGCTTGAAGAGACATCAGGGTTCCCTGACCTGTGGGAAGTCCAAGGACCGCCCACCTCCATCCAGGTTTAGTAAGTTGAGCATCCAAACCGCCCAGGCCCCCCCAAAGCCAGCACGTGCAGTAGGATCAAAAACCCATTGCCCTTGTTCTTGAGTTCTCTGTAGTCCTCATTGTCTTTCACTTTCTTTTTAACACAGCTCTTTCCTTGTGAAATTTTGAATAACCGCTCTGATATTTACTGTAGGTATTTACCAGTGTAGAAGAATGGCAAGTTCCCCTAACTCGACTAATACTTCAGACAGGAGTCTCCCTGAATTTAGTTCTTGATCTCCCTAATTTTGAGAAATTTCTTCATAAAAATTTAAATGTTCATTCTTCACATCCTTGACATTTAAAAAGTTGTTCACAATTTCATAGTTATGTCTTTTTCAAGGACCTGGGAGTAAACACTTTGAAGTGTAATCGTAAGAAAAGTCTCTCTAAGAAGATAGACTTTTTACTTTAGTAGGGTGGCATTTAGCAGTCTCAAGAGGCTTTATTAAAAGAAAACAGTCTGTAGAGTTAGAAATCAGTGTCAAGTACCCACCCACTCCACTAACACCCTCTTCTAACTCAATCTTCATGTTCCTCTTCCCGCACCCTTGCCTTAATGGTTCCCTGTCCGTTCCCTGCTCAGCTGTAGCCAATGCAGACTTTTCTCACTAGGGTGCATTTTCTCCTTTCCCAACTGTATCGGGTCAACAATGTCATCACAGAGCTACAGAAGAATGTGAGGAAGGACATGCAGAATGGACCACTAAAGATGCTGACTCCAAGAAACCCAGACCCTGCAGAGCAAGACTCAAAGCCCCGCGCTGGCCATAGGAGTACTCCACTTGGTTCACTGCCTTACAAGGACGAAGGGTTTTATTCATTATCATGTCTAGAAAGTCACATCTTCACAGCAGAGATTTTCTCTCTGGACAAGATGCCCCTCCCTCCCATGGGAAAAGATTTTTTTAAATGCATCTCTTTCACAATATGTTTTTGTTTATTCCTGGAGAATCCCTTGGCACTGTACACAGAACTATTGTTGTCACTTCCCGCTTCCCACACTCATGTCTTATATGTGTAACCACTGAGTCCTGTTAGCGCTAGCTGTATGTATATGATGTGCAGGGCCACGCAGTGGAGCACTGCCGACCTACCAGGGGACACACCCTATAGACAACTGACCCCCTCCCCAGGAATCACCCGAAGCTCTTTAGCTAGAAGTGGATGTCAACATTAAAATCCTTCCCCAGCCATGCTGGAATGTCAGCTGACATGATCTCACATAAACCTTATGCAGGCGTCCAGAGCTGCTTTGAGGGCTTCCGTGAAACAGCCCTGTCAGACCTGGAAGGTATTTTTCACAAGAGTCTTTCAGGATACACCCATGCGATACACCCATGCCCTGACTCTTAAACCCACCTTTCCACGATGCTCCTTGAGCCTTAGGGGGACATGTGTGTGTGTGCCATAGGATTCCATTTGTGGTAAAGCACTCCGCAGACACTTATTCTCTGAGTTTTCACCAGCTATCTATCTCTGTATTAACTGCCATCCACAGGGGTGGGGGTGGAGCTTCCCTGTTGATGACTGGTATATAGCACTAGTTTTGAGAATGGAGATCAGTGTTTAGAAGGCAGTTTGATACTATGTTCATTCATCAAAGACATAGCAATATGTTCTCTTCTAGGGACTAGGAGCTTCCAGCCATGGGTTCTTGGCTAGATTGACAGTACCAAGGATGAATTTCCTCCTGTGCAGAAGGGTTTAAATCCAAGCAGAAAACAGCCAGTTACTTCCTGGAAACATTCATGCCATATTGCATGCACGGGAGCATTTTCCATGCTAACCATTATGGTAGTTCACAGCTGTATAAGGCTGTTATGACTTTCTCCTTCAGCAGCTGGCCTAGGGCCTTCTGGAACTATGAAATAAGGAAGGAGGCTTCCCATTCAGTACCATCTTGCTTTCTCCGTGTCCTGTGATCAAAGCAGGAGGTGTCCTCAAGCAATAGACTCTTAATATCAAATCTAGTGAGCAACCAAGAGCAACTGTTGTTGGCTGTTTTTACTCTTTAAACTTTTTGAGGGGCCTGCTACCAAGCTCCCAGTTAAATCCCATACGGGTGCTTTATTCTCACTTAGGAATGCCTGGCCTCAGTTTACCTTGTTTCTTGTCAGCCTTTTTTAACTTAAATTATTCCATCTATCTTTAGCATTGAGGCTTTTATCTTTCTCTATTCCTGTAAACCTTTTCTTTCCTTCTTATGCCATGTCTGACTGTGTAGCTGGGTAGCTAGGTGGCTGATCCCTGAAGTCCTCCTCCTCCCTCGCTCATGATCCTTTCTCTCCCAGGTTTCTCCTTCTATTTATCCTCTCTGCCTGTTTCTCTCTCCTGCTTTGCTATTGACCGTTCAGCTCTTTATTAGAACCATCAGGTGTTTTAGACAGACACCGTAGCACAGCTTCACAGAGTTAAACAAATGCAGCATAAACAAAAGTCACACACCTGAAAATAACATTCTACAGCAACAATGTAGCAGCCCGTGTTGTTCTGGGCTCTCTGGATCACACCCTGAGCAATAACTAGACAGAAGATACACGGCCCTCAGCCTGGGTATTTGATTTGTCAGCTGACTTCCAGGAGGAGCATCATCCCTCTTATACAGTAACGATATAAACTTTATTTTATGTATGTATTTTTGGAAACATAAAGTAGCTTGTTTCCATGAGGCTAAAATAGTCCTTTCTTATTTTTCATCAGAGAAGAATGCTCTCTTCTTCTCCCTTGAGAAGCCTCTCACCATGTGGTCAACTCTAGGCACTCATAGCCAGCAGCATGACTCCATGGGGAGGGTGTGAGGCACCTTGTATTTGCAAGACATGGCTGCCCCTTCTTCCCTTTCATGGCTGCCCCTTCTTCCCTTTCATGGCTGCCCCTTCTTCCCTTTCATGGCTGCCCCTTCTTCCCTTTCATGGCTGCCCCTTCTTCCCTTCCTTCTGGTACTCCCCCTCCACACGCCCTGACGGACTCGTTCAGCTTTCTCTCTGCTGTTCATCCCAGACCGGGAAGGACCTTTGGCCGTGGGACATTTCCTGCACAGCGTCCTCAGCTCTGAGTGTCAAGATAAACTGTAGAGTAAATTCTGCGCTCAGGTTTTAGCAAACAGATCTTACAGCCCTGGAAGCTGGAGCAGCACACTCTCACTCCCAACGTCGCCATTACTGATTTGCTTTAAATCATGTACTGTAGACCTGCCATGACACAGCACGAGAGGGTAGCCAGCGAAAGTGTTGAAAATATTCCCCCGTATCTAGGTTTTCATTGCGAGCATCTGCCTGCACTTTATCAGATTAGGTAATGCTGAGGAAGAGCTCAGCCCCACCTCTCAGTGAGTACCCGAGGGCTTTGTCTGTGCTCAAAGAAGTCTTTGTTAAATCAAATGCACTTGTGAGTTTTGACCAACAACCGCATTAAAGTTTCATAATTAGAAGAATCAGTGTAAAAAAATTGTGCAGAACGCAATCAATTTCCCTGGTGTATCTGAGTGGTTGGAAGTGCATCAGGCAACTTGATTAATTGAATAAAATGATCCATCAGGGCTATTAATGTTATCAGTGATTTATGTTTTAAAGTAGCGAAATATTGCAGATGACTTGAGATGGGTTTTAAATACTAAAACAGAAGAGGCTGTGTCTGTCTGAGGAACTGTCTCCCCACCCATGGTGCTATTGCAAGACCTAGTAACATTCTCTCTCTCTCTCTCTCTCTCTCTCTCTCTCTCTCTCTCTCTCCCTCTCTCCCTCTCTCCCTCTCTCCCTCTCCCCCTATCTTCCCCCACCTCTCTCTCTTTTCTAGGAGAGAATAAAAGCCATTTTGATTTTCAGGAAAGATTACCTTTCTAACCCCTTTTTTTTTTAATCGAAAGTAATCAACAGTTTCTTTATAATTTCTTCGTGCATCTACATCTTGAGAAGGGTACTGGTCTGGGTAGTATTTTGTAGAAAGCATCACCTCATCTCCCTAACACCCCTTTATATAAAGAGTCTGGAATATTATAGTCGGGGGCCTCCCATGTCCTGGCATCCATCTTTGGAATATTGGACCGAAAGTTCCATTTCAAGCCTCCTCCCCTGGAATTTGCCTTAATCCAAACTCAACCTCTGAGAGGGTCCACCAAACAGTGACCCCTCCCCAGAGAGGGTTAAGACCACTCCCACAGGCTACTTAAACTGCCCATGAGAATGTACACGTGGTCTCCCCTTCTCTCTCACCAAGCTTTTCTGGTGCCCCCCAGGGGCACTGCATTAAATACGGGCATCTTTTATTCAGTCTGATTGGAATTATTTGCGTTGGCAGAGAGGCTCGTCCTAAGAAATATTCCTAACAGGTAGGTACTGAGTTTTCATAGGGGAGGAGACAATAGCTAGGTCAGCGTTTGCTCCACCCACTAGGCTATGTACTCCTGGGAATTCTTCCCTAGACTGTTGCAGGGAAGTTTCAATCTAACAAAATCTCAATTGCCAATTCTCACTATGTAGATTCTGGGCTACAGATCTAGAAAGCCATTCTTGTGTCCACATACTGAACCGTGTTGTTCATTCTCTCTGGCAGCTTGAAGGTTTCATGTTATGCCTTGAGGTCTTTGATCTGTTCTAAGATGTCCTTGGCACGGTGGGTGAGATAGTGAGTGTCGGTCTTCTCCAGCAGGGCGTCTGCTTCTCCCACTACCCTTTTAAAGCAGCCGTCTTTCCCCAAGAGACCTGTGTTCAGTGTTCACTTTGAACATGGGATGATATTGTTGTTGTCAGTGTATTTCTGGATCTCCAAGTCCATGATCTCTGTGTCTGATTCATCCTAGTCGTGGGATGCTTACTTATGATAAGTCTATAATAGAATACTTTCCCCTTCTCGAACTGCTTTGGTCATTTGGAATGTTGTTTGTTTCCACACAAATTTTAGGATTCTTTTCCTATTTCTGTGAAAAGTGTAATTGGGATTTTATTGAGATTACATTAGGCCTGTAGCTCCTTCTCAGGGAAATGGCCATTTCCGTTGCAGGGCCTCTGCTGATCCACCGTCTATCATCTTCTACCGCGCTCTCCCGTTCATTCTGCGGATCCACCGTCTGTCTTCTAATGCGCTCTCCCGTTTGTTCTTTGGTATTTGATTTAGCCTTATACCTCCTTGGTTATATTAATTCCTGGTTATTATGTGACTCTGTAGGTAGGTTTGTCTTCCAGTTTCTGATTTTCATTGTTCCTATGCAGAGCAGCTAACTGGTTTTATATATTTATTTGCCTCCCATTCTTTGCTAAGAATTTTTGTCTAGTGTTTTCTGGTATACAGGTATTTAGGGCCTTTTAAGTACAATGGCATCATGTGAAAACAAACATAAGTTGGATTTTTTCCTTTGATCATGTTTCTTTTGTATTTCTTTGTCATATTCCATTACTCAAATAATGGAAGCACCGTATTGAATGGAAGTGGAGACAACACACTTTGTCTCATGTTTTAATTTAGAAGAAGTGTGTTAGTTTCATTCGCTTGGTAGAAGGTGGTGCGCAGTTTTGCCACCTTCAGTGTAGGTTACAGTAAGGCACAGCCCTTCTGTTATTGCTTTCTTTGGAACTTTTATTGCAAACAGATATTGAATTTTTTAAATGCCTTTCCAGCATCTACAGAGATGACCAAGTGATCTCTTTCCTTTAGATTCCATTCAAGATTCATAGTGTATTTATTGATTTGTAAACTTTAAATGACTTTCGCATTCTAGAAGGAAACCAATTTGATCAATGTCTATGAATTCCTTAATGTGATGTTGAACGTAATTTGAAAAGACTTCCTTGAGGGTTTTTGCATCTATGGTCACCCAGGGTTTAGATACATGCATTCTCTTCTGTGATGTCCTCATTCAATTTGAAGCAGAGTGATCCCAGGCTCTTCTTTCTAGTTCATGAAGAAGTTTCAGGAGCACGGGTGTTATTTCACCTTAAGGATGACAGATTCAGCATCAAGTGTACCGAGCCCTACACTTTTCTAAAGTGATGTTTAATTACTAATTTTATCTTATTATTGGCTATTTATCTGGTATATTGTTTGAATCTTCTTGGATCAATATTGATGATATTCCTAGAATTTGATATTTTAAGATTTTCAGTTTTACAGAAGACATTTTTTTCAAACTAGTTCCTAAAGATCACCTGGACTTCAGAGACTCCTGCTGTAATAAATAGTTTTTTTTTATGCCAGTGTTTCTTATTTAGTATGTTTTTCTTTCTTTAGGCTGATCTGATAAGTCCTTTCCAATCAAGCTTATCAAAATCTTCATTGTTGTCCCAAAATGAGTAGTGTGAGCATCTTAAATGAAGGAAATATTTATTTTGATTCCTAATTTCAGTCCATCCTCACATGGAGTTGGTAGCAAAGCAGAGAGGGTGTCACATTGTGGTGGAAGGGAGCTGAAGATTGGGATAGACAAGTCGGTAGGTGGATAGATGATAGATAGGGAGAGAGAGAGAGAGAGAGAAGAAGAAGAAGAAGAAGAAGAAGAAG
>NC_022021.1:49946015-49976736 GCF_000317375.1 Microtus ochrogaster
GAGAGAAGAAGAAGAAGAAGAAGAAGAAGAAGAAGAAGAAGAAGAAGAAGAAGAAGAAGAAGAAGAAGAAGAAGAAGAAGAAGAAGGAAGATAGATCAGACAGACAGACAGGAGCACTCTTGTTTCCCACTCAATTCCCCCATACACCCTCTTTGCAGGCTGCTGGCACCCCATTCAGAGTTGCCCTCCATAATTAAGCTTTCCTGGATGCGCCCTCACAGGCACACTCGGAGGTGTGCTTCATGACTCTCCTGAGCGCTTCTCAGCTCAACCAAATCCAACAAGACTCGTTCATTGTTCCGAAGAACCACACCCTGGTCCCATGCTCCATTGTGTGACTTTTTCAGCCTTCATCTCATTAATTTCTGTTTGACCTTCACTATCTGAAGCTTTTGTTCTACTCTTTTTCTAACCTCAGTGTAAAACTTTTGTCTTCTTCCCATTCTTTTGGTTTTTAAAAATATGAACTCACAGCAAGACATTTAATTCCTAAAATCGCTTTCCCCGAACATCAAGTTTTAATTTTTCCTGTTTTAGAACATTTGAACTAATTCCTTGCTTCCCTCAATGAACTACTGATCATTCAAATGTGTATTGTCCACAGCTGTGTGTTTGGAAGGGTTCTGTATGAGACCTCCTTATACTGATTTCTACTTTTGTAGCATTATGATCTTGTCAGTTATATGAAATTATTTCAGATTTCTTGAATTTTCTAAGACTTGCTTTGTTGTTTCTGAGGTGATCTGTCTTGGAGAGACTTTAGTGGCTTCTGAGAAAAACACACATCCATAGTATATTTGTAAGAAGACACTCTGAGGATTCTGTTCTGTCTGTTTGATCTGCCATTCAGTTTAACTCCGATGTGTTACTGATCATTTCCATAGCCAAAGCATGCTGAGATTGGCTTCACTTTGCACTGCTCAGGCCTCTCTGCGATTGTGCCAAGTTACTAGGAGATGGATTGAGTCCTATCTTCTGAAGCCTATTTTTACATACACCACTCTTGTGGGATGGGTATCTGCTGATCCTGGGATTTAAAAGGAAGCCTCCCTTTCTTGTAAAGTGTGCTTGAATCACCTGTGAGTGAGCCCAGCTCTAACACTGGCATTGTGATTAATATGAACATCTTAGTCTGCTCTGCAGTGCAGACAGTCCAGTCGCCAGCTGTTCCAGTTTTTGCTGCTCAATAGGGACCATTTATACATAATGGGGACACCGTTGCTGATTCTTTGAAATTAGTACAATCGAAGATAACATCACTCTCATTTCTGAATACCTAGACACTTCCTGTGAAGTTGAGTGTATTTCAAGTTCAGAGCCAGTGAAGGTGGGAACCCACAGCGTGGCAAGGCATTTTGACAGCATGCGTGTGCTTCACTGGACAGTACCGAGCAAGGGCTGTGAGTCGCTGGACACTTAACTGATCCATGAAGGGATTTCTTTATCCAAAGGATATTTCCCATCCCTATTCCCGACTGGGGCCACCCATCCTAACCTCTCCAGAGCTTCTACTGGGAAGAGGTGACAGGAGAAATGTGAACCACACAGGCTCTGTGACAAACGAGACCAGGGCTAATGGGTTGCAGAACCAAGCAGCACTTAGGTTATTAACTGGAAAGTGGCTTGGCATTGTATCATAGTCCGCATCAAAATTAAGACAAAAGAACACACGAGTCCTTGTTTCATGCCTCATGAATTAAGGCATCTTGCAAAGCATAACCTCTCAGTGCCAAGTGTACCACTCTGTGTCAGCGACCAAATGCTTTGGGCTTTTGGGTATGGAAGGTCTGGGGTCGCTGTGGGGTGCTCTGTCATGCCAACTACTTTGGACGATTGTTGGTACCCTCTTCTTAGCCTTGGCCCTTGTGATGTGAAAACACAATCGTCGTTTCTTCGTCAGCAGATGAAAACGAATTGTAAAATTGTGTTTTGGGCCTGAGTAGTGTTATTCTTCTCCCAGGGGCTTATTGAGAGGGGGCGGCAGTTGGGGACGTTGGGAAACCAAAGTACTCTTTTGGCTCTCGGCCCCTCAGAAGTCAGAGCACAGCTCGGAAAATGAAGAGGATCAAGTTGTTCCTAAGAACAAGGGGGACGGGGAGAGCATTTTTAAATCAGACTATATGGAGCCAAAGCAAATACATCATGTCAATGGTGAGAAATGACGCATGCTTGCTGATAGGAGCATTGTTCTAGAAGTTTGGGGATCAAGTAATTGTGAGGAGAAGAACTTCCTCCAGTGCAGCAGATAAGAAACATCAGTGTGGACCTGGTGGCCCCTTCCTCTGCAAATGAAATGGCCTATAGAACAACCCAAGACACAGTGTCACCAAGGGTGGGGTGGGCTCTCGGTGCAACGGCCAGAGCTTGTCTAAAGTATATGATTCCACTGAGGGAAAGGAAGGTCTTCAACAAAAGTAACAACGATGATGATGATAACATATGTGCATATCTATGCTGGATACTGCCTCACAAAACAATGTGCTCTAGGTGAGAAGCCCCACCACCACTGTCTTGCTCAGGGCACTCTCCCTGCTCAGCAGCATCATTTCGGCAAACATGTGTGAGCGTGCGTATGGAGGCCAGACATTGTACTGGCTGCCTTCCTCAGTGGACATGATCTTTCTCTGAACCTTGTTTGTTAATCACCACAAATGCTGAACATAGAAATTAATATATGCAGTACAGAAAATCAAAGCACCAGAGAAAACTGGACAAGACACTTGTTACAGCATCTACACTGAGCCCCACCTGTCGCGTACAGCTTTCAATCATGTAGGATCATGGGGTATTTGTTCTCTCATTGGATTCTAGGCCCACCAAGAAAGAAGCCCAAATATATACACATTTTATTTCTTTTATTTTTTCATGTGTGTGTGTGTGTTGATATTGAGTCTCACAAATGTATATCCATACTGGTCTTGAAACTGTTAAGACTGTCAACCCAATATTGAAACATAAGCGTATGATGTCATGGCTTCTAAGGACATTACGAGTCACAGAGTGAATTTTTATGAGAAGTGTAAGAAAACGTGATATTGCCATGGTGCCCCAACTCAATAAGCCATCAGGGCAGTTACTTCTTTGGCGACACGGTTCAGAGAGTACTCACGGCTGTTCTGGATCTGGCAAGGCTCCCGCTGGGCCAGCCCCGCGTCGTTTCGGCTGCCGTGTGCCGCAGCTCATGGCACTTGGCAGGGCCACCGCACCCATAAAGTGGAGTCTATAAATAATTACTAAATTAAGTTCATACTGAGTGTGGAAATCAGTTACCGTTCAAATGCCCACAGCAGCCTTCAATCTAAGCTACAGTTAGAGAGCTCCACCCCCTGTCCCCAGGGCTGTGTGCAGCCATGGGGAGGGGAACTGTGTGGGATGAAGGCCGCAGTGTGCTTGCACATGGGTTGGGGTGAGCAGTTTCCCTTGATGAATGACTGGGGCGAGGTTGACGCCTTGGATGCAGCTTCCCTGTCTGCTCTTGCTCTGGGGAAGCTGCCTGAGAAGGCATATCCAGCAGGAGCTGCTGGGGTGCTCTGTCCCAAGGCAAATTCTCTTTCTCCTCTGTGATTTGTTTATTGATTGATTGGGCCTAGGGACAGAACAGAAAAAAAAAATATGACTCTACTATATCAGTTTATTAAATATTTAAATTATTTCTTTTCGCCAAAAGTTTAGCTTTTTATCAACCCCAAAACTATTTCAATTGTAAACACATTGGTTCTGTCTCTATGAAAATTTTAGTTGTATTTTCTTCATAAATACTTTATATGCAAACCATATAAAGAAAATATACTAGAAGCAATGGCACAAAATTTAAACACAGATTGATTGGTGACAGGTTGCTGGCATATAATCTCACAGGTTTGTTTCCCATCACACAGAAACACTAGTAATTTATAAATGGAAGAAGGTGTTTGCTGTGAGTGTGGACACTCCCTGCAAGCAACGAGGAGTTAGCTAGGATTTACCTAGGTGCCTTCCTCTCTCATATGATTGGATAAGGTAGAAGAAGATCATTTCTACCCTCAAGGAAGTCATAAGCAGGGAATAACACTCCTGAAGAACATTCTAATTTGAGGGAAACTCCTACATGTCCCGGAACTGAAGGAAGACACTGTGTGTTTGATCTTGACAGTGAGCTTTCCCTCTACCCATCAAGGGAGCAGTGTCTTTCCCTCTCTGGGGTGTTCCTCTGTACATCCTAGGAAAAGTCCACGGAGCAACTGGCAAACTGCACCTCCTCTCACAGATGTCTAGGAGCGCCATCCTAGGGACAAGGCCTTCATGGTCCCATTTTTCCTGCACCCACAGCACCTGTGAGAACCACCGGCTTACATTAGACATTCACTAAATACCTCTAACAGGTAGGTTGAGCTGCCCTTGACCTCAGGAACTGCCCCTTCTATCAGGAAGTTATGGGTCGGAAGGCACTACGGACGTCTGTCTCTGAGTCGGCTGCCTGACCTCTGGCCGCTTCCTTTCGGTCCATTTACAAGTTTGGGTGCTGTACTCAGAAAGCATGCTGCATGACAGGGACGGCCGCAGTATTTTTAGTCCCAGCTGGAGGCATCACCTCATCTCTGACTCCTCCCCCAAAGCCCACACCAGCTGGGGAAAGTTTTGCAATACTGAAGCCCTCAAACACCAGGGCCCCAATCAGTTGATTGAATTTGTTTTGCTTGATGGTAAGAAAGATCAATGTGTAACATTAAGAAAAGATAAGGCTGTGCTTTGGAAGGAGAGACACAGGCTTCCAAGGTATCCTGACACTCCTGGCTGCCAGAGAAAAAAGGTGACATTTATGCGATACCTCTTAAAGTAATATTGTCCCTGGGAGGCTCTGTCCCCAGGGGTTGGTGCTGCTATTTCCTTAACAACAGGTCGTGATATCATGAGTGCCTTTGTCCTCCAGAGCTCAGGGTGGCATAGTGGGAGAGGGCCACCTGGATGGAGGTTGGCAATGCTGGGCCAGCTGTAACATGCCTTCCTGTCAAAGGTGCCCTTCCATGCTGCTGCGCTTTCTAACTATTAGGAGGACACTTTCCCTGGGAGGTGATATAGGCATTCTTGCATTTTTCATCTTGAAAACTCTATCCAAGTAGAGTTTTGAGGTATTATTTTCCACTTTATGAAATAGCATCCTGAGGCACTTAACAGGAAGGCTGGGCTTGGCCACAAAGCCTGATGGCTGTGGCACTCTCGGATGCCCAGAAAGCAAGGACCTCATCCTCCCCTCCCTCAGCATGAACCCGCAGGAGTTTGAATAATATAGGAGCAAGAAACCTCATCTTAGGGCCCCCATTCTGACTCTCAAGCATCTTAACACCATAGACAGCTGTCAACATGCGCTTTAGCAGAAATAGCTTCCAGAGGAAGCCAGCAAAGCTTTGTGCTATTTTTAAGTCTTTATATAACGCACATCCTTTGTCATTGAATGAATTGTCTTAGAATCAGGATGTAAATGATTTTTCAAGATTGTATGCCATGTACATTGTACATGACCCACACATGGAGGGGTGGTGGAGGCCTCAGCGGTCCTGTTTTTTTGTTCCTCAGCCCTTGTCCACCTCAGGTGGTGGGACAGAGTACAGCGCTGACAGATGGGTCTCTTAGGCTAACTCATTAAAGGATTCATGAAGCTGAGGACAACTTTATGCAAGCGAGATGGTTATCGCTGCGGATGGAACCTTCCATCTCAGCGGCCGTGGAACAAGACTGACTCTGTCCAGCCTGAGATGTGAGGAATGGGAGGTGTTCTTAAAGAGAAGGGCTGAGGGAGTCAGCCAGGAGCCATGAGGAGGAGACATTCTGTTGTTTGTGGTTTCCCTGGGTTCTCTGAGTTCCCATCTGGCCTTGGAATGAAGAAGCTGCACGGGCAATGTCACGCTTCATTGTAGGAAATGATGTTTCTCGGCCATGAGAACTTGACAACCAAGCAAAAGGTTCCCCTTGGGTCTAGCACCAATAGAGTAGCAGTCTACATCAACAAAAGGTGCCAAACGTTAGCAACCCATCACCTTCCCTGCACTCACGACGGCCTAGCAGTGGCTGGCATGTTGGAGCTCTAGCCCATACCTGCCTGACATCAAAGTAAGCTGCCACATTTGGGCTGCTGTGACCTAAGCGCCCGGGCCTTATTTTATGGATAGACACACTTCAGTCCCTCGATCTGGCAAAGGCAGAGTAAGAAAGCTCTATTCCATCTCTTCTAACTGAATCGGGCTCCCTGCTTACTCACAACAACATACACTTGCAGGAGAACTTCTCTTGAGGATCTACCACTAGCAGATGTCAAGGGTATCCCAAGGTCATCCCAGCAAGTGGGAATGAGTGGAGCAGCTCACGAACCCAGCTGCGAGGGGCTGGGAACCATCGAGGTATTTTGAGAGTTATTTACAGGCCATAAACATTAAGATTTCTCAAGAAATAGCCAAGAAGAACAAAATAAAATGAAGTAAGGTCATTCCATGACTCTTAGAAACTCGGAGATCTGCACTCTAAAGTCTGTAATCAACAGAGAAGTGCTACAGGCTAATTAATTATTTTTAGCTTAGATTCTATTTTAAACACTACCCGGCAGCCTGAGACACGAGTTCCTAGAAAATTTGGGCAGTTCCGATGGGAAATAAGGAGCCCATATGTCTGTTGCTTGGGCACATTGTTAGAGTCACGTCGTGTAAGGGATCGTTTTCCCTTATTCCTTAAGACTGGATAAATGCAGCTGAAGCTGGCTTTTATAATGTCCCATCATCTTTTCCAGCAATGCGTGCACTAACTCCCAAGAGCGCTGATGGCTATGCCCACTCCATGGTGCTCAAAACCTGTGCTATGCCCAGTAGAATAGTTGGCTCTGTGGCGGTTCTATCTTTAGTTTTTTGAGGAACCTTCATACTGATTTCTAGGATGGCTGCATAGGTTTTTTTCTTCCAAGAGCACTGAGTAAGAACTCCTATTTCTCACCCTTTCCACCAAAGTGGTCATATTTCTCAATGACAGCCCTTCCAGGAGGGGTGGGTTGTCTCTCATAGTGACTTTGTGAACTTGCTTCCTTCCTGGTGTGACAAGGTCTTCCTAGGTCACCCTTCAGGTCTTTGCCCCATAAGCAAATCTCTTTAAACTAACCCTGAAGAGTCAGCTGCACAAGTTTTCAGTCTCTAGTGCCCAGCGCTGTCCATAGCTGTCCTGAGACAGCAATTATGAATTTATACCAGGCATCGAAACACAATATTGCTGTCTACCAAGTTTGTGCTTGAGGACTCTGCAATCAGGCCACAAAATAATAAAAAAAAAAAACAGTGTTTAAATTAACTGTGATGATTTTAAACAGAATGCAGCTCCTAGTGTTGGGCATTTGAACCCTCGGTCCCTAGTGTGATCCTGGTTGGGGAGGTTTCGTGGCACATCCTTGCTGGAAGAAGTATGCACTGGGGCTGGGATTTTATAGCCAGGCTGTCCACCACTTCCAGGCTGCTGCCCAGAGGACTCAGGATTCAGAAGGACAATATCAGGTCTTTTCTGAGTCAGAACGCTGGCCCAACAGGGATCGCGGCCTTGCTAATCTCTCAGTATCGACAACATTCTAGAATACAGCTCAGTCTCTGGCTCTGCCTCTTTCTCCACACCCACGGAGATCCTGTTGGCTCTTTCTCTTTGCAGAGTGTTCACTGAGTTCAGGAGTAGTATGAATCTAAAAGAGCCTTCAAAGATGCTTCTGTGGGGACTTCACTGCAAGCAATGGCAGACAGAGATGTTAAGGCAAGGTTGTACATCTCCAGTTGTGGCCTGGGACATTGGTTGGTGTTGGAAAGACCCTCCTTACAGCTATTGCTCTGAGGTGGTCTCTCTGCCTTTGTCACAGGTCTGCATGAATGCCGCTTCCCAGGTACAGTGGTAGCATTCACAGGGGCAGAGTAAGGGGGCAAGCTCTGTCTGCTCCTGGCACAGAAGCCCAGTGAGAGCAAAGCACATCAGTCCTGCTGGCGGTGAGGTGGAAATTCCCCGCTCTGGATGGCCAGAGAGAGGCTCGCCCTCTCTCTGCTCCTCTTACTGCCATGCTGGCCCCTGATTGCATCTGATGTTTCCCAGATGTTCCCGCTTGCATCGGCCCCCTTCCCTTCCAGAAACACAGCCTGTTTCTGCGCATGAGAGGACGTGGCACTCAGCACTGTGCCCTCCTCCACAATGGCAACTTCTCCCATGTGTGTCCATAGGGCTCTGGCCTCCTAGGACTGTAAGCCAAGCAGACCAATGCTCAGCAGAGTTCCACACATCATCAAGAAGGAGCCTAGTAGGCCGATGACTTTTCAGATACCATGCCTCTTATTGCTTCATTACAGAAGCAGAAAGAATTGGAGGCCCCAACAAGTGATGGGAACCCCCATCCCTAGCTCAGGTAGGCACCTGCTGGATAGCAGGCATTCTGGCTTTCCGAAATAATATCTTTTTTGCAAGCAGTGTTATAGAAAATCACAGGATGCCATCTTCAGGATAACGCACAGACCGTGGCCTGATAGATTTTACTACTTGCATTCTGATTGTTTAAGCCCCAGGAAGCAGCAGGTCAGGGAAACGTCAGGTAAGCAGGGCTCTGTCCAGATGTTGCTGATGACCCACAGGGCAGGGTATTGTACCTCCTTGCTCCACACAACCTCATCATTTACAAATCCTCTACCCAGCATGCTTTCTTGTTATTATGCATTTGGGGAACTTTTTTTCTCCACAGAAGTGTGAGTTCTCTGAGAGAAGAGGCCCACCTCCTTGCTATCATTTAGTCTGCATCCAGTGTCCCGCATTTGGAAAGTGAGAAGGAAAAGGTCACCATGGGGCTGGACAGATGGGATCATCTTCTGGTATTTGGTGAGTCATCAGTCCTGAGTACTTAAAGGGGCAGAATCTTCTCCAGGATGGCACCGGGCTTCCAGCCATCCATTTTTAGCCAGCAATAAAGGCAATTCCAGCAGCTATGTGCTGGGTGTTCACAGTGCAGAGAAAAATCATCCAAACCTCATGATTAAGAAAAGTTCTCTGGTCTACAGTCTAACCTGCCTGTGGTGTGGGCATGTGTATACGCTGTGTACATGACGTGGCTAAAGAATACTAGTCTTTTCTTCCACTCTTAGCATCGTCCCTCTGTTTTCTTGGTCACACAAAAATATGCTTAATCACAAAGCTGATATCTTTTGTATTGAGTGGATTGTATGCCCAGAGTGCTGGGCTCTGTCACCAATGGAGCGATGTCTGTTTATGTCAGAGACCAGCAAGGGTGCAGAGAACATGGGTTCCCTGCTCTTTCTGATCACACAGCATCATGCCACTGACATTAAAACATCAAAGTTACTCTGGCTTCAATAGTTTCCCTTAGTTTTTAAGAAGAAAGTATAAATATAAGTTTAGCAACCATTATCAAAGCTCAGCTAGTCTTTCTGGTGACATATGTATCAGTTCATCTAATAACTTGGAAGATTCTCGGAGATCTTGGCAATGCTTTATCAGAACGAATCACGGATAACACGGTCAATTTGTCTTGATCTTCCCCGCCAGCAGTTTTCAATACGTTGGGCAGCTAGCAGAGGGGAGATCTTGCAGAGATATTACTCCTTAGGGAAAGCTCTGGCCATCCCAGCTGGCCAGCAACTGAGATCCGCCCGTGAAGCTGATGGACCCCGACACTGGACCACATCGAGAGTAGCTACAGATGTTTACCCAGCCCGAGCTGCATGTGTGATCCATTATTCACCGTTTCTGAGGAATTGCATTCATCTTTGATCATGATACAAATGGCTACATTGATGCCTCCCACACCCGTGTATCCCCTGAGGTAGCTCTCACATTCTCTGACCTCACGTGCCAGTTTTCACAGTTGGAGAACCGTTTGCTCCTCAGAGATGGGCTCATTTTCATTGACTTCAACAACTTTAGAAATTTTTACTGCCATCCCAAAGCAGGAGGGAAAAGGGCTGCTCCGTAGGGGCATGCGTGGGTTCTGAGGGATCTCAGATTCAGTTCTGGGTGACACATGTTCATATACAGCCCCCCATCCTTGGAGAGGCCTCGAGTCATTGCTTGACGTTAGTGTGGTGAATTTCCATCCAGGGCGGGCACAATCCTTGCCATTCTGTACTTATGATATAGTTCCCCATCAGGGTTATCAGTGTCCACTCAAACCTTGAGGATTAAGAATGTTACCAAGTCCCAGGCCTGGTACTGTCCACATGGTTAAGACCCATGGCTTGGGAAGTCACAGCCCAGGGAGAGAAGATCTTCATGCTGCTTTTCTTACTGGCCATGTTTCCAATCCTCTTTCTAATTATAGGCTTTTACATCAGGAGATTTGCAAAACATGTCAGTTTTATTTGTAGCTCATTCCAGTTAGAGTATTTTCTAAATTTTCTTTTATTATTTTGTTCATTTATTTGAAGTTGTTTTTATTTGTTTTTTAAGTAGTGGGGTGTTTGTTTTATTTCTTTTGCAATATAACCAGAAAACAGCTCGATTTGGATATTTTAATGCCACTGGAACTTATGTAGTATCCCAGAATAAAATAATTCCTGGTGGGGATTTGTTTTGTTGTGTTATTTTTATGGCCGTTTAAAAAGCCTGTATACTGTACCTTGGTTTTTAGAGTATTTTGTGGATATTAGTCCAAGCTGCCTGATAATTTGATCTAATCTCTGCCCATATAGAATTCCTGTATGTAAATTTTTTCAGTGTTGAAATTAAATTTTAACATTAAAGTGCATATTTTCAAATACATGAAAAAAGGAAAATACATTAATAATTTTCAACATAAAATACATTAAAAGTTATTTTAATCTCAAACTGTAACTACAGACCTTTTCTTCCTTTGTTATTTTGACTTTGTATGTCCTAAGGTCTTATTGTGTGTATACATGCTTGTGATTCTGTGTCCTCTTAATGACGTGACCTTTTGTAGTTATGAGATGATACTTTCACTGTGCTGATTTGCTTTCATGGAAATAAACCTTGAAATTAAATAACTCCCACTTGGTAGGAAGTAAAAGGTTTCTATATGAATTTTTTCATAAGCATATATATACATATATTATGACAATATTAATCTGATGACTTTCTTCTGTGTGTTCATTCCTATAATACAACATTTTCATAATATGACTTGAAAAATGTGAATTTCAGTAGTGATTTATATTCGACTCACAAGAGTTTTAACTGAAGTGTCATGTTACCACCGTCCAAAACCTTCAAACTTGGACATTAAGTATTCTTCCTGGATTAGTAAATGTGTTCTTAACTTTAACATCTGAGTGTTCACCTGGGTAAAGTTAGGTTTTTATGAAGTAAGTCCTATGAGAATAAAGTAAGTCCTATGAGAATAAACAATATTTGATCCCTAAATTTTCAGGGCAAATTTAGTAAGAAAACATAATATATGGTGCACCCAGGAAGTTAATACAGAACCTCCCAGTCAGCGATAAAAACAGCAAATTTCCTGGGTTTTTTGACTCCTCTCCAGTGAATTGGTTGGCATGGTGTCTTAGTACTTTGGTTTTCAATTTCTTAGAGAATGATTCAAGTGGGGCCAATTTTGCAGTGATGTTCATGAGAAATCATGAACTAGAAATGCTTGAAGGGGTTAACCCTTTCATGTCTCCTGTACCTCATGCCCAGCTCCACATTCCCTGTGAATATGCTGCATCTGACAGCAGCTCTCTTTCCCCTTTGAACTCTGTTTTGTGTGTCTACACATGTTAGTGTATGTTGGCCTCACTGGGAAGTCTGGAGGGAAGACCTCAAAGACTTGAGCTGCTGCAGAGAACCCTGGAGAAGAGATTCAGTATGGTGGCCTATTTAATTTTCAAAGCCCTGAGGTGAGCCATCCTTACCATTCCAAATGGAACATTTGATATATTCTTTCTACAAGAGACACTCTTAGTTGGTCATACAGCTCACATAGGAAAGTCTAGCAAGTATTCTAATCCTTATTATGAGTAATGCAGCTTTTCTCTCATTTTAAAGAGGCTCCATCAATGACATTATTCTACCTGTGCTACTCCCTCATATTCACACACTATATCAGTGACAGGTCTATGTTATCAAGAAAAGGGACATTCCACTTGGTAATTATATTTTGACATAAGATTTTAAAAATATATTATTCATTTATATTGAAAGAATAAAAATAAAGGATTAATAAAATGTTAATAGTTTTTAAATTCAGTTGTGTGTGTTGACATGTGTCATAGACTCTTCACTGCCTTGAGGCATGAGGATGATAAATTTGAGGCCATTCTGGGCTATGGAGCAAGATTCCGGTCTCCAGATAAAAGACAAGCATGCAACCACAATGACAAGAACAAACGAAGAACTTGTCCATTTGAAAAGCTGTTAGGGGCACAGCACATCCACCACACTAACAGCACACAGTGGACTTCTCCTTGTAGCTGCACCAGGCAGAGCTGACTTGTGAATGATTGCAGCTCACTGTGTGCTCCTCCATGCTTCTCCAGTTGAAAGATGCAGCTGATGACTTCAGCATTGCCTGCAGTTGGCGTTTTCTGCTTGCTTATTCAGCCAGGAAAACCAATAGGACTCTGTCAGAGACACAGAATCTGGCTAATTCTGCATATTGAGCTCCTCTGCTTAGACTCACTGCCAGGTCATGGGTGAGGTATATGTGGAGATTTAGGGTTTGGTCCATTTGTGATTGTGATCAAGGAGTAAACAAAAGGCCGCAGGAAGGAAGAGAAAGCAGGCATCATGTCTCACCTCCCGAGGCTTCCTTCACTAAGCAATGCACTGTGTTGTAGTGACATTTCATTTGTATTTAAATAACTAAAGCTTGCCTAAAGACAAAGAGTAAAACAGCTACACTGATCAGCTTTACAGATCAGAAAGTAACGACACACACATTTAATCTCAGTAGCCACAATGACACACACCTTTAATCCTAGTGGCCACAGTAGTTTGCCATAGAAACCGGGTGGTAATGGTTCATGTCTTTAATCCCAGCCCTAGAGAGGAATATATAAGGGGAGGCGACAGCTCTCAGTCACTGCAATAGATAGAGGTAAGAGTCAGTGACTAGCTGGTTTTCTTTTTTGACCTTCAGGTTGAACCCCAATTTCTATCTCTAGGTTTTTATTAATTGTGCTGCACTATGTCTCCTTTACGAAGCCTGAATGCAGGAAGAAACAGTTGTGGTGTATTTCATTCATATCAGTACTGGTGGGTTGGGAGCACACGACACAAAGACTATTTCACAGTTCTAATACCTGTGGCTTGGTCTGAAGGCAGGTCTTTTGGCCTTTTCCAGAATCTGAATATAAAACCACCAGGGGCTTTTGCCACACTAAACACAAGGCACAAACTTGATGCCCAAGAGAAGACTGGTATCTTGTGTATGGCAGCTAATGCCCAAGAGAAGACTGGTATCTTGTGTGTGGCAGCTTCTTTGAACAACAAGGAACTCAAGGAATGAAGGGAACTTCCATTCTATGCTGTGGTGACTGGTGGCCTGTTGGTGTTAAGGATTCTTTGAGCCCATGGCAACAAGCTGTCAGGCTGGCTGAATCATCAGAATGATGACAGGGAACATAATATACACAGGACTCCTGGTGTAGGATGTCACACAAATATAATTTCCAACGGAGAAAAAGAGTGGTAACGATTACAGATATCCAGCACCACAGAGTCTCCTGGGTCTTCAACATGAGAGGGTGACTTCATGCTACGTTTGCACTTTAAACTGTTGAGTAATAGAACAATATTGAAAGTGACACAGAGTGCCTGGTCCACACCAAATGCTAATTACTGTCACAGAACAAGTGTCAGGGTCATAAAAGCTGTCATCTGTTGGCCCAGGACTCCGCTGTACAGAATCCCGTGGCATCCTTTGCCTGCACATGTTTTGAATCAAGCAGCAAGTATAGATGTTATAAACTCATGCCCAGATCCCTCTTCTGCTTGGCCCGTGCTGTCACTGAGAAGCAATGGATTTTCAGCTCTTTCTCTTCTCAGAGAGAGACACTTGGTAGCTTTAAAGAAGCTGCAGTGGTCCCAGGACTCTATTGCTGAAAGTGGTAGGTATAGAGTGTGGAGCATACTAAGAAAACTTCCACAGGACTGACAGCAGTGCACCTGACACCTGCGAGTGAGGAGTGAGATCACACACACACACACACACACACACACACACACACACACACACACACACACACACCTCCCAGTTAGGGAAACTGTATAAGAGTAATGACACCTGATCTCGGTTTCTGTTCTCATTTTGCCCCCAGTCTTATTAGCTGCCTATTTAGATGTATTTATAAGTTCAAGTCTCAGTGACCACAGAAAGTGGTCTGGTGCATCACATGTGGCCTGGAGATTCTGCCCTGCTCAAGACTGCATGGTGGAGGAGGGTGTACAGCCAACAACCAATCCCAACCCGGCCTGGTGGAGGAGGTGTACAGCCAACAACCAATCCCAACCCTGCCTGGTGGAGGAGGTGTACAGCCAACAACCAATCCCAGTGCAGGGTAGAGGATGTTATAGCCACAGCTATGAGCTGCTTTACTGAAGCCAGGCCTTCAAGTGTGACAAATTCTGGGGGAAATCAGGAAGAGAACAGTGCAGCTCCTCGGTGCGCCGAGGTCTTAGTTACTGCGACCAAGAGCTTCCCCTGGCAAAGGCAGGGCTCACAGCCACATGACTAAGGAAAACATAGTCAGCATTTCCCTTACATTCCACAAGGATTTGATTATTTATTATTAATATCTGCATTAATAATCTGCACTCTCACCTCCTGTTTTGGTCTCTCTGATGTGTGACAAAGGGCAGTTTTGGGGGAAGCACTCCCTGAGTGCCCTGATCTTGGAGTTCGGCTCCCAAATGAATGGAAACGGCCCCTATAGACTCAAAGGGAGTGACGTTATTTGAAAGGATTAGGACTAAGGGCTTGTTGGAGGAAGTGCGTCACTGTGGGTGGGCTTGAGGTTTCAGAAACTCAAGCCAGTCCCATCACCTCACTCTTTCTTCCAGATGCCCATGGATATGGATGGAGAACTCTCAGCGACCTCTCCAGCACCATGTCTGCCTGCACGCTGCGCTGCTTTCCGCCATGGCACTATTAGACGAAACCTCTGAACTGTAAGCCTGCCCCAGTTAAATGTTTCTCTTTTATGAGAGCAGCCATGGTCGTGGCCCCTCTTCACAGCAATGGAAATGGTAATACACTGGACCTGTAAATCTACCCAAGTGAGTGAGGAACTGAATTCAGTGAACATGGAACCTAGGGTGAAGGACCCGCTCCAAACAGGCAGCGGAGGTACCATGTGGTCCAACTATTGCACTTCTGGGTCCATTGAAAAAAAGACTCTGATGGAGGAAGGTCATTGGTTAAATAAAAAGAAACTGCTTGGCCCTCATTGGTTGGAAGATAGGTGGGAGGAGTAAACATAACAGAACGCTGGGAGGAAGAGGAAGTGAGCTCAGACTCGACAGCTCTCCTTTCGGGGGCAGAGGCCTCAGAGAGACATGATGCTCCACTCTTGCAGGCAGAGGCGAGAGCTCTGCTCTCTGAGGCACACGCGATGAAGCTCCGATCAAGGATGGACACACGCGATGAAGCTCTGATCAAGGATGGACGTAGGCTAGAATCTCCCTGGTAAGCCACCTTGTGGGATACAGCAGATTATTAGAGATGGCCTAGTCCAGGTGCGAGAGTTAGCCTAAAAGAGGCTAGATAGAAATGGCCAAGCAGTGATTAAAAGAATACAGTTTCTGTGTAATTATTTCGGGGCATAAGCTAAGCTAGCCATGTGGGCAGCTGGGTGCCGGGGACACAGCCCCGCCGCTCTTATTACAACAAGACTCCAAATCAGGGCACCGTGGGCACACCTTAACATTTACCTTTAACGCTGTACTGTTTACAATGCCTATACTGTGAAACAAACCTAATCACACTATAATGGCAGGACGAATAAAATGTGTTGCATTTACACAACAGAGTTTTGGTGAGCCAGAGGCAAGGATGGAGCAGTTTCACTGGCAGGAGGATGATGGGGTTGGGGCTGCAGATCATCACGTTGGGCAAAATAAACCAGACTTAGCGTCGCACTACAGGTTTTCTCCATATGTGAAATTAATGCTGTTTTATTTCTTAAATGCTTTATTTTTATTTTTATGTGCCTTGGTGTTGTGCCCACATGCGTGTACATATGTACATAGTGAAATTGAAACGTTTGTGTAATTTTCATGTGTTGCAGAAAATTTTATTTTTTAATGTTTGGAAAAGAATTGTTACATTGTAAACCTTGTTCCAAATTTTTGAGCCTGAGACACATACACCTTTCTACCAACTTATGCCAGAGACAAATCACAGATGATGGCTATGGGTCCTTGATACTTCTCCACAGTGTCTGTATGTCTGAGGTCGGACAGGTAAGTGTCCTGTGCATCTTCCAGTCACTGGGCAGAAGATCCTAAGACCCCAGCGGGTGACAACTATCTCTTCAATGAGTACTGTTACATTAAGACTGAAAATGCAACTTTGTCACCATGATAATCTTAAACATAATCTTAACTGGAGGAGGTTGGCAGAGCTTTCGCCGCCTTGGTTAAGCAGGGATTAACCTTGTCAATAAGATACGTCTGTGTAAGCCTCCGGTGTTTTGGATCTGCTTTCTCCTGTTAAGTCAGGTCAGACCATGCCTAGGAACAGTGACGTGACAGCCTCAGATTTTAAATCCACCTTCCCCTTCGCACTCACATGCCTTTCTTCCCACATTTCTCCTGCCATAAATCGCATCGGTCCACACACTAATTTCATGAGTTGGCAGCTCTCACCTTGGCCTTCCTCCACAGTTCCTTGTGAGGAATGCATATTCTTAAATAATTCACTCTCTTGAAAATATTCCAGTATGAAAAGGGGAGGAATGATTTCTTCCTTTTATTTCCTATCTGATTCAACATTAAATGTTTCTCTTCTATGAGTCCTTTGGTCTAAGTCCATTGGCTCCAAGAAGCACTGATTTTTTTTTTATGCTCAGAAAATATTGAGCTATAGTTCTGATTTTGCTTGAAATAGGTTCATGAAGGACTCAAAAATCAACTTGCTTGGAAATTTTTATGAAGTCATCACTTGGTTTACTGTGTTTATTTTCTGAATAGGACAGATTCATGGAAATATTAGGTATAATATGTATTTGTGTATGCACAAATATATAATCAAAGAAAAATACTTCAACTTGATAGTGGGAGGCATGAGAGGGGCTTGGGGATCATAGCTTGGAGGGGCAGGAGGGAGAACACTTTTTAAAGATGTATTTCTGTGAGTGAATGTCTCTGTGTGTAGCGGTGTCTACCCATGTACACACAGAGGCCAGCGGGCAGTCTTGGGCATGCTTCTCCGCGTCTGTCCATCCTACGGAGGTTTGTTTGAAAGCAGATTCTCCTGTAGCAGCACGAGGTAACCCATTGGCTGGCCTGAGCCTCATGGATCAGCTTCCATCTCCTCAGTGCTAGGGTACAGGGCTCCACAGGCAGCTTTGCTTCCTCTTGTGGGTTCTGGGACATGAACTAAGGTTCTCAAATGCGGAGAGCAAGCACTCTACCAACGTCGATGTCTCCACTGCCCCAGCGTAAGACACATTCAGTTAACAATTTCCTTTATGTTTCCATCTTCTTGAAACCCTCTGAGGAAACACTGAGAGGAAAGCAAACTTCACAAAGGAGTGTTCACTGCCAATGTTCACTGTTGTCCCAGAACGCCACTACGGAGGTGTGAAAACACAGACTGCCACGTTGACACCGGGAAGGTGTACCTTAGGACATGCCTATGAGGGACTGCCTAGATCAAGGAGAATCTCTGTGAAAGAAGTGACAACTTTTCTTGACAAAGTTAATTAAGAAGGGGAGGATGCTTCCTAATGTGGGTAGGACCATTCCTGGAACAGGGTGTCCTGGACTGTATAAACTGGGGAATGTGAACGGTGGACCAGAATGCTTGCATTCATTAGCTGCTGTCTGCTCTTTATTGTGGAAGCGATGTGACCAGTTCCTCCAAGCTCCTGTAATGGTGACTCCACTGTCATGACAGACGACACCTTGGAGTTGTAAAGCTAGCAACCTTTCCCCCTCGTAATTGACTTTGTTGGGGTATGACATCATAGCAACAGGAAAAGAAACTGAGGCAAAAAGCGTGACTCTGCTTCTTCTCGTTTCTGTGACCTTTACTTCCCAGAGACTGCACTTCGTGAAGTCTATGTAGCAACACAAAGCCCTTGTGGACATAGCTGTCGCAGGGCCAGCCCATGTGATGTCCTCTTTCTTAGTCTTTAGGAAAGCAATTGGCTGTGCGGGTTAGTGGAGTCTCTGGTCTCACCCCGACGACGCCCATCTTTCTGTAAACACATGGCTCTGGCCACAAGGAGACTGGGTGGGAGGCAGCAGCTGAGCCAGACCGTGTCCGTGACACCAGAAGAAGCAACCCAAACCACATGGTGTGATGGCTCCGAGCCACCCAAGTCTTCGGTGTGAACAAAGTCATCAGGTCACAACTGCTAATGGCCCGCACTCTGCCAGAGTCCGTTCTGTCTCTGTAAACCTGGTGATGAGTTTATCCCTTTCCATTGACCATGCATTGTTTCATGCATCATTTTAAGCACCATTAATAATGGACAAAATTCATTTAGTGTTTTAAAATGCTGAATGCTGAAGCTATCAACAATCTGAAGAAGATAAAGCTGTAATCAGGAATCATTTAAAAGTGTAATGTAAGCACTTGTCCAGTGCGAACATATATTTGCAAGCAGAAATTGTTTTGGATAGGGGTAGGGAGAACAATTATTTCTTAAAAGTGATTCATTGATTGGAGCTGTATCTTATTGGTGGAGTGTTTGATTTCCATGCGTGAAGTCCTGGGTTCAGTCCCCAGCACCGGGTCCAAGCTTTTGGTGATGGTACACGCCTTTAATACCATGGTGTCATAGGTGAAGGCAGGGAGATCAGAAGTTCAAGGCCAACCTGGGCAGGTTTGTGGACACTCTGGGCTAAATTAAACCCAGTCCCAAGAAAATTGTCAAGAATAGATTTGATCAGCCAGCTGTGTGGCTTCTGCTAACAGAATTCTCCTTAACGTAACGAGGTATTGAGATCTGTATCTAAGCTAACGTGCTCTGTGCTTTCCCTCTTTCCACTTCGTCACTGCTTTTCCTCCCTTTCCTACTTCTTTTCCCTTCAAAATTCATCATCTTTTTGAGTATTATATATATGCACATAGATACATGTGTGGTGCTATATAATTATATATAAATGGATTTATATATAAATAGATTCAGTAGGTTATTTATATGCATGTGGAGTTTTATACATATAACACATATGTATAAATAACGTGCTGAGTCTACTTGGTTTTGCCTATAGATGCATGTATCCAAGGTGGAAGCCAGTACCTGGGGGAAGCTGATACTCCCTTTTAGCAGCTAGTGAGCATATGTAGCTCTTCATCCAGAGGGGCCACCATGTAGCATTCCCTCTACCCCTTTGGCTTGCCAAATGGTGTGGTCATTACATTGGTCTCGTTCAGGCAACCATATCGTTGAGCGCTCATGGGTGTGCTTCCTCTGTCATTTCTAGGGACATGTTCTATCAACAGGCGTCCTCGCTGTCTTTCCATCCTCTCTTCCGCGATTCTCGGTGAGCCTTTGGTGTGGGGTTTCACTGAGATACAACAGCTGTGGTTGAGCTCTCCACAGTCATTTATTTCCTGCGCTTTAATTGTTTTAACATCGCTGTAATAGTCTCAAACTATTGCAAAAGAACCTCCTTTGGTGATGACTGACAGCCACACCTCTCTGCAAATTTCACCGTGCATTTTCTAATTTCATCTGTGAATGGCAGGACTTCCTACCTTCCCAGAGCACTGATTGTGAAGAGGTTTAGCAGGGTACCATGGACGCTGATCTTCCTCTTTATATTGACAGTGCGTGAAACACTTCAGGCTGACCTCCCTTGTGTTCTACAAAGAACACAGAACACAGCTCAACCAAGAAGTCCTGGAAATACTTGCCTCCTCTCCCCAACCAGATGCTTGAATCTAACACGACTCTGCCAACAAAAGTTCCCTGGATGCATCTTTAAACACTAGGCTAAGTTATCTGCAGACTTCTTTGTGAGTATTATGGTATACAAGAAATAACATAATTGCAAGGAGGCACATATATTTTCCATCCTGACTCTTTTCACATCATTTTGCTCTTCTCTTGATTATTCTGGAGCCATCTTATTGCTTTGTGATATCTGTCGCAATGTATCTTTCAGTAAAGAAGGGCAGTTTTATAAAGTCAGAGAGATTTGCTGCAGGGGATGCGGAAGGAGAAAATCTAGGCTTGACTTAGCAGTTTATGTGAACAGATGCATTTGGGGTGACATAAGTCTCCCGGTGGGAGACAGTGGGGTCTTTCTGGGGCTGGATACGGTTTGTGTTTATCACACTGATGTGAACTGGGAACTCCCGGGAGTGGGGGAAGAAAGTTCTCTTTTGGAGAGGGGAAGGTGGGGTAGATTAGCTGTGGCAGGTAAAGAGATTGAGGTCTGTGTTGGAGAGTCACCAGGAGCTATGCTTCCCGAGGCAGGAAACTGAGAGGCCCAGAAGAATACATCCCAAGCGGGGCATCTGTGAAGAGTTGCAAGATTGCGGCGCAAGACTGTGCACAAAAATAATAACCCAAGTTGGGAAGGTTGTTCCCAGGGGTACACTGGCCATTTTGTGAAATAGTATAGAAAGCTGACAAAGAGAGCCGCTGTCATTCTTCGGATGAAAGAAACCTCCTGCCTTTGGAGCCAATAAAGGAAGTGAGGACATGCATCCCACACCATTAAGTGCAGATTGTGATGGCAAAAATGAAGATTTAGTATCAGCTTTGAAAATCAGACTTTTTTTTTTGGCACAAATTTACAATCCCATACTCAGTTCATCTCTTCTAAGAGCCAAATTAAAGTTCTTATACCTCTCTTCAGGAACTCGAAGGACCATAAGACACAGAAGTAAACCCAGAGATGCTATGGTGAAAGGAACAGCTGTGTGTGGGGTTACCAAGAAGGCAGAGTCCTGATGAGGTGGAGGGATTTCTGACCAGTGTGCCTTAGAGCTGGGGGAGCCTTGGTGATGGAGGGCTGCGGGCCAGCCAAGTTGCATATGGAAGATGTCATCTTGCAAGTGTACGAACAGGGATGAAGGCGAAAGCATCTCCTGCCAGAAGTCAGGGACACAGCATTGTAAATAAGTCCGCAAGGAGGAGAATGGATGACCATGGGGGAGACCCACGGTCCCTGCCAGAGGCTTAGAGAACAAGCAGGTGCCTCGTGACACCCCTGAGCAATGCTAGGATAGAAAGCCAAAAGAGTGGGGGCTACAAGGACCGAACATTTGCAGAAGAGGAAGAAGCAAGAGCACCAGTCAGCCAGGCTAGGCAAGACTCCAGGGCAGGGGGTGGGGGGTTAAGAGTAGGGTCGGCAGGAACTGCAGAAGTACTGCTGGTTCCCACTTGCAACTTGAAGCTCATCTTCAACAAGCAAGGCAGAGCACCAATAAAAACATTGGTTCTGAGGGATAAAATTAACCATAAAAACCTCAATCTATACAGACACACACATAAATAAGTCAGTAGGGACCTGCTGGGGATTTGCCATTGCTTTCTATAAGTCTGAGTTCATATTCCTTGCCCGCTTTTCTGAAGGGCAGTGGCTTTTAAAGGAGCAAAACAATTTACCTTTTGTTTGGCCTTGTTTGTTTAAAACTTACTTTTTAAACCACTGAATGTAAAAATAAGCAAAATGTGAAGATCTTTTGCATTTCGTAGTATTGGTATGGGCTTTTTCCCTTCCAGCACAGTCCAGATGGATTCTTCCTTTATGAGATTTGTTTCTCAAGTGTTAAGAAACACCCTTGATATGTTATCAGTGGTATATTACTGAGAGTGTCCCCATAGGCACAGGAATTTAGATGAAGAAATCTACTTATAATTTTGCACACCCGAAGATATAAAAGTCACTCCCACAGACAAGCGTCTAAAGCCGTGTGTTTTATTACTTCTTTTATTTATTGAGATTATGACATGATTATGTCATTTCCCTTTCCTTTGCACGCTCCGATTCCTCCCATATATCCCCCTTATTTTATATCAAATTTATCTCCTCTTTTATCATTAATAAAGCCACACATTTAAAAGTTATCTTGTCAGTCATTTCCCACACACTTCGGTGCCAATGCTGAGAGATGTTTCTAGTATAGGGCTCTCTGCACGTGCCCATGAGCCTGTAGCAGTCAGGGCCAGTGGCCAATTATACAAGAAATTGGCTGCAAGCCCTTTGTCTGCATCAGATAAATGACAGACCAGGGGCTCCCTAGAGCAGCTACACTGACTGGTCCTAAGGTGATCATGGCTGTTCAGTTTCATCAGCTATGGGAAAACATGTAAAAGACCAGGTCTGAGCAGCAGCTCAGCTGTCCTTGGCGAAAGATGGATGACCGTGAATGCACTGAGAATCCCTTCCAGTGGTCTTTGGGCCACACGGGTGGGGCTGACACTCACCTGAATGCATCTTGGGACATTGATGACAGGGACAGACGGGAGCCTTGCACAGAGTAAGAGCCAACACCTCTTTATCAAGTTAACATGCACAAAGTAACACAGGGAGAAAAAAAAGGGGGGGGGTATTCAAGAGAAGACCATGCCTGCTGGACCAGCATCAATATGTCTGCTTTTAGAAAAGCTTCCTAAGCCATGGCAAGGAGATCCCCTCACGAGAGGCGGTCATCTCACAGGAGGACAGACAGGCACACGTAGAAGCTCCACTCCACTCCTGGGACACGCGTGTGCTGGACCTGAGACCACGATTTTCCAGCCTATTGGCAGACAAGGGAATAGGAAGTAGCCAGGGCAAGGATGGCAAAAATTGGCCAGCTCTCCCTTTGAAATCACTTTGAGAACTTATCCTGTGCTGTTTAAAAAGAATCAAGGAAATAAACTTAAAGAAACTACTTTTGACTAAAAGTGAGTGATGAGCCACATTCCCAGAGACAGAACCAGTGGCAGTGGACAGCATAGGTGTGCAAGCACACACACACGTGCACACACTCATACACACACACACACATACATACACACACACCCTATATTGCATCAACTTGCCCAGTTTTTGCAGCATGGGCCCTAGTTGTGTGATGGGAACATTGCTCTGCTCTGGGAGCTCAGCTGTGAGCCTGTTGAGGTCATAGACACTCTCAGTTGTTTGACTGATGTCTAGAGATGACATTAAATGCATTGTATCTTTGGAAGATGAGTTGCAATCAGGTGCATGCATGTGGCTGAGAAAGTTTCCTTAGAGAGGGACATTTAAGCTCTCACCATTAAACTTAACAGTAGGAACAACTATAAGTTACCCAGGTCCCTAATAAAATAGAATACAATATGTGGGTTAGGTGAAGTTTAACTCAAATAATCTGTGTTCAGTGATTGCATTTCCCAAATAAATTAATAACCGTGTTCACAGGGCTGTCTGCCATCGTGCTATTCGGGAACAATAGACCCAGGGTAGTCATTCTCATTTGAGATGAACTAATCCATTTCTGAAAGGGAAACCAAAAGAAATTATTTACAGAAATTTATATGTCTTTTGGGGATGTACAGTATATTTCCAAATGCTCTGAATTATATTTCTTCCAATATAGGAACCACCCCACAGACAGGCAATATTGTAGTAAACTTTTCCCACTGGGCCTTCATGAAGAAGAGAGAAACTTCTGGAAAGATGATGGTGCAGCAAAAGAACCATTGAGTCAGTGGGAAAACAGCTTGGTTTTATTTCCCTGGGGTGACTTCATTTAACCTAGATAATTTGGAAAATGTGTGTGTGTGTGTGTGTGTGTGTGTGTGTGTGTGTGTGTGTGTACTCCCAGACTGATGAGTTTTTACCTTTGAAAACATTACCACTCTCAATTATATCTTCCAGTTTGGTAGACATTTGAGAATATTCAAATCAAAGTGATAAAAAGATTCAATAGACGTGAAGTTAAGTCCAATGAGAAAAAGCCAACAGAATGTTGATGGCTGATCTTGGAGGTCAACAATTCAGCGGTCTGGGGGGACCAGGTGTGTTAAGCTGGCCTGCTGAATCCCAGCTTGTGATACAAAGAAGGAGAGTTGAGAATTACAAGGGAAAACCGATGGCTTCTAGAACGAGAAAAGATCCTGGAAGTTACATTTAAGGGTGTCTGCTTGACCAGTCAGGAACCCTTTGACTGGGGAATAGACATCAGTTTTCAAAACCCCCAATAAGATACCCAGTCACTGAAATGGGGGGCCCATGGACCCTCATATATTCTTGCCCTACAAACATAGCTAAAGTAGCTAAAAGCGGGAAGACACTGGGCTTCACATTTTATCAGCAATGAGAGAACTGCTTTCTGTGGGTTCACTAATGTTCCCAGACATCTCAGAACATCTTCCTTCATTGATGTAAAAAGGACCTGGGAGAAATCGGTGGTGTCGGGTCCTGGCATACATCAGAGGATCTGCCATCCCTGTCTGGTGAGAAGTTAGCCTGGAGCTAGCTTTTCTGTAGTCAAGGAGGATGTGGACACTGTGTCCGTATAGACTGGGATGTCTGTGTTCACTATTCGCTTTAGAATCTCCACAGCTTAGCAAGAAGAGGCTTCATTCTGGAAATAGGACATTTTAAAACTTGTTCAAAATCCTCCCATTTCTCTTATCCTGAAGTCCTGGCCTTTGACCTAAATGCATTTATGGTCCTGAGACTCCACATGAATTTGCTCGAGTGCTTGGTGTGGTGTGGGACTGGACTCATGCTGAGTTCCGAGATTGAACTTTGAGTAGTTGCAAAATTATCATTCCTGTCTTCAGACACCATGCTTTCCATTGCTAACAGTTTAAAGATGTTCTGCATTCACCTCTGGGGTTTAAAACAGTGGGCAGCCAGGAGAAGCACTTGGAAGTCATCCTGTCCACCCACATCTGCAACAAAGGGATGAGAAACAAGTCCGTATCGCATTGCGCTCAAACGAGCTAGAGGAAAAAAAAAGGCGGAGTCACTTATAGAGATATTTTGAAGGTGACAATCCTAAGGGTAGGTGTCTACTCTTTTTTATAGGAATGGAGTCATGCCCATTTAACTCAATATCAAATGATATTACTTTTGATTTAATTTTTTTTCAGAAAGTAGCATTATTCTTTCCAACAATATATTTCAACTAAAGTATGTTCAACTTAGTTAAATTTAAAACCAAGATGAGACAAAGAATTTATCTTGACTTTTATGTTTTCCACCTAGATGCAAAAATTTTTAATTTTTTAAATTTAACTAAAATATAATGACAACATTTGCCTCTACTTCTCTTCCCTCCTTTCTCCCATGTCCCCCCTCTGTCTCCAATTCATGACCTCTTACTCTATAGTTACTATATATATATATATATATATATATATATATATATATATATATATAATCTTACGTTACTCGGTGACTTCTGTACAGGTCCACTCTCCAATCTCCATAAATATTCTCCAAACCCCAGCTGGGGATGTTTTCCTCCTAGAGCATCAATCCCAGAGTGAGAAGACTGGCTGCTCTGTTCGCGTGCCATTCTGACTGAAGTGAGGTGAACTATCAAAGTCCATCTGCTGATCCTGAGGGACACCTGCATTGTTCAGGTCCCTAAGAGCAGAGACTGGAAACCATGGACTAGCATAGTTAAACACCCCCAGCCCAGGAGGATGCCTGGTGGACAGACTTTTCATTTGGGATCTCAACCGTAGATATTTCTAGGTCGTTGGCATGGATTATCTAACAGGGGGCAGGCTACTTCTGTATCCCATAAACCCCTGTCTTAGTTAGGGTTTCTATTGCAGTGAAGAGACATCACGACCATGACAATTGTTACTAAGGAAGATATTTAATTGGGGCTGGCTTACAGTTTCAGAAGAGCCCATTATCATCATGGTGGGAAGCATGGCTGCAAGCAGGTAGACATGGTGCTGGAGAGAAGTTGAGAGTTCTTTACCTACATTGGGATTTGCAAGCAGCAGAAAGAGAGAGCCACTGGGTCTGGTCTGAGCTTCTGAAAACTCAAAGCCTACACCTAGGACACACTTCTTCCAACAAAGCCACACCTCCTCCAACAAGGCCACACCTCCTATGTCACTCCCTATGTGCCTATAAGGGCATTTTTCATTCAAACCACCATAACCCTCAGCCTAGTCTTCGATGCACGCTAAAGTTATTGCCACAGGCCATGAGCATGTAAGGTTTTGCCTTTGAGTGTGTAAGATTTATTGTGGCTTTCTGCCATTCCCTCTTTCTGGTTTAGCTACCTGGACTTATTCCCCAGTTGCCCTCATACTTTCTGTAGGTTCTATCTCCTTGATTGTCTCTATAAATGATGGTGACTCTGAGGGTCCAGATTCAGACAGCTGATGGTCACACTCCTACTGGAGGCCCATGGCCTCTGAGATTTCCTCCTCTGGAGGCCTGTCTTGTGCCTGCAGGAGCACACCTACAGTGCACCTTTGTGCGTTGACTTTCTATCAGGGTATGCTGGGAAATGTCTCCAGGATTTTGCTGCAGCTGACTCTGAGGATACATCTCTCCACCTCAGTTAGCTCAATCTAACATCGCTCTTGCAGACACACCCAGAGGTTTGCCTCCTAGGTACGGTTGATATTAACCATGACTTCCTTCCCCAGTTACGTTATGTGTAGGTAATCTTACATGGACTCTTTCCTGCTGGTCACAGAGGCCATTGACTGGGAACACCCTCACAGGCCACACTGAACTCCCATCTGTTAACTCGGTCCCTCTTCATCCTGTTCTTTATATCAACAAAGCTTTTAACAACTAGGGGCAACAATGATGCTTCATATAGCCTTGCTCAGATCCCTCTCCCGGTTGTCTAAAATATGACTCTTTTTCTCTCAGCCTGCCCTCCTAGATAAGGTTGCTTTTCCTCAGAGTTCGACTCCTCTTCCATAGCCAGCTCTTCTTGGTAGGAAACTGGGCACAACATTTCCTCATTGCTCCCTTCCTTATATCTAGCTCTTTGTGTCCCAGCTTGACCCACGAAAGACCTCAACTCAAGCAGCAGTGGACAAACACCTTTAGGGTGCAAGTGGCTAAGGAAAAGCAGGAGGTCCTAGCAGCCACGAGATCAGAATCCATGTGGTTGGTGTGTGTGCTGACTGTTCTTACGTCAACTTGACACACACACACTAGAGTCATCTGAAATGAGGGAACCTCGGTTGAGAAAATGCCTCCATAAAATATGGGTGCATGGCATTTTAAAATTAGTGCTACGAGAACCCAGTCCATTGTAGGTGGGGCCATCCTTGGGATGGTAGTCTTGAGTTCTATAAAAAAGCAGACTGAGCAAGCCACGGGGGGAGCAAGCTAGGAAGCAGGACCTCTCTGTGGCCGCTGCATCAGCTGCTGCTTCCAAGTTCCTGCCCCGTTTCAGTTCCTGTCCTGATTTCTTTTGATGATGAGCAGGAATATGGAAGCGTAAGCCAAATAAACCCTTCCCTTCCCAACTTGATTTAGGACAGAGCGCTTGGGAAGTGACATTGATGGTGTTTTCTGCCATGAATCAAACCAGCGATACATAGATTGTTAGAGTGAGAGAGAGAGAGAAAAAAAAAGGGAAAATCAAAGTAGCCATGAAGCAGACACTAGCAGTTAAGCCAGACACCAAAAAAACAGCTCATAATCAATAAATCTCAAAGGCTTCATTGAGTTTGCTGAAGAGTGGAGTGTTCACAGGTGGAGCACTTTGGAAGAAGGAAAGGCGGTGTGAATGACAGAGGGGAAGACAAACAGTGACAGACACCGTGCAGGTGACGGGCAGAGAGGATGAGGGTGTGCAGGGTGCGAACTCCAGGGCTGCAGTCTGCAGACGGTGGAGCTGGAACAGGGTGTCTCAGTCACCTTTTCATCCTCAGCTGCACCACACTCAGCTCCCACGGCGGCGCCACTCTCAAACCCTGGGGTTTGATTGTTGGTTTGTTTGTTTCTTTCATATGCTCCTCGGGGGTAAAAATACAAGGTTGAACATTGAACAAAAGATTAATGATCACGTAGAGAGAGACTCACTGGTCAGGATGCTGACAGAGCAAAGGCCTGTGCTGAGGGAATCCTCCCCAGCCCCAGGGAGCACTGGTCCCAGAACCATTTCTCTGTGTGTAGTCCATCTTTCAAATGATTCCAATTCGACTCTTCTTCTGATACGTTTGTGTATGTTTGCATAAGGATGAAATTTTGTGAAATTTTAGGAACTGTTATCTCTTATGCTGGCTGTAGTTCTGGCTTTGCGAGAGGCGTGACAGGAAATGTTCAACATCCTTAGTCAGCAGAGAAATGCAAATCAAAACAGCTCTGTGATTCCAGCTTCCACCTCTAAGAATGGCCAAGATCAAAAACACTGATGACAGCTTATGCTGGAGAGGTTGTGGGGAAAAGGGAACACTCCTACATTGCTGGTGGGAGTGCAAGCTGGTACAGCCCCTTTGGATATCAGTGTGGCGATTTCTCAGAAAATCAGGAAACAACCTTCCTCAAGACACAGTAATATCACTTTTGGGTATATATCCAAAGGATACTCAATTGTGCCACAAGGACATGTGCTCAACTATGTTCACAGTAGCATTGTTTGTCATAGCCAGAACCTGGAAACAACCTAAATGCCCCTCGACTGAAGAATGGATAAGGAAAATGTGGTACATTTACACAATGGAGTACGACACAGCAGAAAAAAATAATGATGTCTTGAATTTTGCAAGCAAATGGATGAAGCCAGAAAACTTCATTTTGAGTGAGGTAACCCAGACCCAGAAAGACAATTAACATACGTACTCACTCATAAGTGATTTTTAAACAAAGAAAATCAGCTCGCAAATGGATGCTGTGTTGGAGTTATTACAGGTGCCTGGGAGCCACCTGACAAGGATTCTAGGAAGCAAATTTGAGTCTTATAGGACAGCCACAAGTGCTCATAACTACCAAACCATCTTCCAAGCCCCTCTTGCCTTTTTGCTTCAAAGGCATAGTCTATGTGTTTCCTTTCTGTTGCTTATTTTTGGACAAAATAATGGTTAGTAATGAAAATTGCTGGTGAGGGTTGCTTGAAATGGGGCATTCAAGAAACGGTCATCTTTGTCCACAAACCAAACCATATGTATGTATTTATATGCGTATACATAATCATGTACACACACATAATACTTCCTGGATTTGTTTGTTCCCTGCAAGGAAGTTACCATGCTCCCCAACACTGTTGACAGTGTTCACAAGTGTGCAGAGTTGGGATCTTCTGTCCGGTGTGTCCAGAGTGGAGAAGGGCACACATACAGTGGCCGCAAACATGTAGCATCTCTGAACAGCGTACACAGGGAACGAGAGCCAGAGAACAAACCTTTCCAAAGGGCCAAGGGTGTGGAAAGCAGCAGCTGCGATCTCTCTGAAGTGGCCCCTGACACATGGGCTTATTAAATTAAACGCATTGGCACAGAAATGCCGGTGGATGTCATGAATTGAATATGAATCAAGGACTCACATCCTGACTCATTCGTGCATCAAGTTCTGTCTTTCTGGAGGTGACAGTTATATGATCTCCTTGACCTCAGTCTCTTTTGTGGGACAATCAGCATGCCCTTGAGCCTGCACACGCAGATCTATCTTGTTCACTTCTCTGGAGGCCTCATGGCTTTGCTCTCCATTTGTTTCACAAAACTTGGCAGACTTCACGCTCCCTCCTGTGGAACTTTAGACGGTACATCTACAGCCCTGTCCGCCGTGAGCCCTGGATACACTGAAGGAGCCGTGATACACAAAGCTGAAGAACTGGGAAGATACGGGGAGTCTCTGTAGTTCAGCATGCCTAGAAGCCGATTATGGGGAGAAGCCAGGTCCCCTTTCAGCTGGACTCTGCAGGACAGGCAGGGAACTTGAAGTCTCCTCTTCAACTTTGATGGTTTGTACCCTGAGGAGGGCTGCATATGGACTGAAGGTGTAGTCTACACAGACACAGCTAGCTAGGGTCAGTATTCAGATTCAGGCACGCACAGCTCAGGCCAGCAGGAACACAGCGGCTATCCTAAACACTGTGCTGACACTTTTAGTATACCTTTTCCATGACGGAGCCTCCCACGGCCAGGTCCTTGAACCTCATGTCTATCCAGGGACACTCTGGGTGTTGGACCAGGGCCATGTCAGTCAGCAGGGATCTGTCCTCCAGGGTTTTCTCAGTGAAGCGATACTGTCTCCTTCCTGACACATCATCCATAACCTGCCTCTGGGATTGCTAGTCCAGGTTGCATTGGAGATTCTATCTCAAGGTTGTTTCTCCAGAGACTAAGTCTTTGTTGGAGCTCCCGAGAAAGCATCCTAATCACTGCCCCTGTGGCTATGGACATTATTGCCCCAGAACTATGGGTTTGATAGCCATACTACAGTAAGCATAGATCTTCACATCTGTGATGGAAAGACAGAAAGACATCGTCTGTTGTGCAGGATGTTGCAGGGTCATTGTTGAGGGCACAGTGAACTAAGCAACCACAACATGGCTTCACGGTGGCAAGAAAGCTGGGGTTCCTGGCGTATCAGTCAGAATTCTCTAGACTAATGGAAGTTACAGAATCTCTCTCTCTCTCTCTCTCTCTCTCTCTCTCTCTCTCTCTCTCTCTCTCTC
>NC_022021.1:49976836-49981995 GCF_000317375.1 Microtus ochrogaster
CTCTCTCTCTCTCTCTCTCTCACACACACACACACACACACACACACACACACACATGAGAATGATTCACAGGCTGTGGTTCAACTAACTAACCTATAAATTGAAGGTTCGTGATATCCCGGCTGGTCTTCAGTGAATGCTGGAATCCCCAAGAAGTAGACTCTAATGCCAGTGAATAAACCGACTTGCTAGTGGGCGTGAGAGAAATTCACCAAAAAGCAAAAGCTTCTTTCATTTCCAGGTATGGCCCAGATTAAAAGTGTGTCTTCCCTCTTAAAAGATCTGGATTAGAACTGCATCTTCCCACTTGAAACTAAGCAAAAATCTCTCACAGGTATGCCCTCCCTTTCCAGGTCCTAGTTAATTCCAGATGTAGCCAATTTGACTACAAAGAACAAACATCACAGCTGGTCTCAAAGAAAATGGTGGATTTGTTTCAAGGAATCTTGAATCTTGCAAGGCGTCTTAAACCCAAGGGATCCTGTGTTGAAGAATGAGCAGATGCCATTCACTGATGTAGGGTTGATGAGGGTAGACTGGGGGGTAGAATTTATGGTCAGGCCTTTCTAGAACATTCTGGTTGTTGCTCAAGAACACACAAAGTTAGGGTCTTGGATGAGGACGAACACTGTGGTGGGTGAGATGAAGGCTTGTGATGGGGGTTCTGGTAGGAGCGGCCCCATTGGTCATGCATCTGCTTGTTTGGTTGCCATCCGCGTGAGCAAGGTCTATGCTGTTCAGACACACCAGCGCCCCACTGGTCACCCGCCCTGCTCTTCCTTACCTTCATCAGGGAAAGTGATGAAGGACTCATCTTCTCACATCCAGGAAACAGGATCAGTGAAAACTCCCTGTGGGATGCTCTGGACCAAGCGCACGGGTAGATGGATGTCTGGACGCACACAGCTGGTTTTTCTCTTGCATCATACGATATTCCGACAATTAGAAAGCACACATTTCTTCTATCAATCTTCTCTTGCTAAAGGTGCTGAGGGTGTCTCAGACACCCCCGTGAAGCTGGGGGTGTGGAGGGCCCTTCTGGCAGGAATTCGCTGCCAAGCCATCCTGGCTTTCCAACGGGTTCTCTGGCTCAGCTCCATTTACGACTTAGCCCCAGCTCTGTCATCTTTTGGCTTTGAGTTCTTGGACAGTGACATATCAGACTAATAATCACGTGTTCTCCTTAGGGGTGACTCAGTGGACCCTGTGAGTCTTCTTAGACCTCTCCATTAGTGCCTGTTAACTGAATCCTGCGTCCTCGGGACTGAGGGGTGGAAACCCCTAACAAGTTAAACAAGTTATAGCACATGGGGAGCGGGGGCAAATCTGAGCAGAGGGTCCCAAGTGAGAAAATCCTCCAGAGAAAACACAAGACAGGGAGAGAGAAGGGCCAGTCCAGATAGAGACAGAGATTGGAGGGTGTCACCATAAGCTAAGACTGATGGGCTGCTGGCAGAGCCAGGGGGGAACCAGCCGGAAGATCTTCTGAGTGAGCAGGGACCTGCCAGCACTTTGATTCCAGTCTTCTTTGCTCCAGAGCCCCGAGGAAACAGTTGATACTGCTGGAAGCTATCGATTTCATGGTCATCTGTTACGGTTGCGCGGGGAAGCAGCACAGTGTAACACAAAACACTGCCAGAGCACTCATGGATCAAAGCAAACCAAAGCCAGGCACTCTGGCGAGCTCTTCCCAAGGAAGCCTCTCAGATGTGATCAAGGCTCAGCAAACAAACAGCTATAAAGGGCCCACCTCGAGCCAAACATGTCTGTGCTAACCGAAGAAGGAAACCTGCTGACCCCTGATTGCCAACTGGTTCACGTAGCCCCTTTGTGCCAGAACACACTCCCATAAAGCAGTCCGACTCCCTGTGTAGTGGGTCACTGGGATTGAGCCTAGCAGGTGTGTGCTGCTCTGCGTAGCTTCCCTATGTCTTGGCAGAACCCTAAATCCCCATCCCTCTCACCTGGTAACAAAAAGAATTCTGAAAATTTGGGTCCCCTCCCCTCTTATCTTTATCTGTACAACTTCCTCCCTGCCATCTCAGGACAAAGGGAGACGTCATGTCCGCAAGCACCAAATGGAAACCCTGTCCCTGTCACCTGCTCATAATGGCACCTCTCCATCCCCAGGTGGCACAGTGGCCTTCTGTTCCTTTCAATATTTTTTACATTGTTACGACCTGAAGAGACACTAAAGTCACACACTAGTCACTAACTTTCTGGGGAAAAAAATAAAGTTCATTTTAATAGTTTTACAAAATAGAAAATTTCATTTCTGCTAATACTTATAAGAATAAAAATAGAATACAAAGCAAGCAATAAAGACTTTGAAACCATCTGACCAGCAGACTGTGCATGACAAACATTCAAATCCAAGGGACCGATAACAGATTTATGGTATGGATCTGGCCTCATCCCCTTCAAAGGACATTCTGCTCAGCTCAGGAGGAGAAATCTTCCCCGCCTGGAGGTTCTGGAAACTGGAGCGGCTGTGTGCCTACTTTCCACCCACAGTCCTCTGCTGCCCTCTGGTGGCCGAGACTTGAAGTGCTGGAGTAAGATACTTTTTTTTTTTTTTTTTTTTTTTTTTATTGCCAAAGAGGCTCAAGCAAGGTCACTTGCCTGGAACCGGGCCACAGGGTCTAAGCGAGCATCCTCATTGCACGATGATGCCCTCTGCCTCTGGGCATCACTTGCAGTCTTGAGTCTTGCTTGGCTGGGTGCCAAAATCTCGGTGGAGACCTCCAATTGTCGCACACTGCGTCCCCGTGTCTGCGCTCTGCACGCTGGCACCCAGTTCGCGAGCTTCGGACAAGGGGGCTGGAGGTTAAAATACACAAACACACACAGACAGAGAGACAACGACACGGGTCATCCTTGAATTCCCCAAGAATGCCCCCTTTATTGTGTTCAGGGGCAGATTATATAGAGATAGCCACGCCCCAGCCAAACCCACCAGAAACCACTCTCCTGCCATCAGGAACTCCTGAAGGTCTCGTGCTCAGAGCAGCTGTAGGCACTCAGATCAGGGGATAACAAGTTGTTTACAAGAAATTCAGGATCTGGGGGAGGGGGGTCTCAATGCTCCCAACAGCTGGGGAATGATTTCATGACCAGCAAACATATCAAAGAAGGACTGCAGGAGCCACTCAGTGGATTTATCCTCCTACTCTGTCGGCGTCTGGAGAAAGGGTCAACACTGAAGGGACTTGCTTTGGGCAGAGGGCTTACGATGGTTCTGAGAGTTTATTTGAGGAAACCCTCAACGGTGCTCGCTGTTCAAGCTGGGGCCACGCCTTGACCCTAAGATTAGGTTTAGCCAGCCCAGCGGGATGGGGCTCCCTACCCCGGGGTCTCCTCCCTTTGAAAGTACTGGTGTTCCATCCTCTACCAAGGCCACCTCTCCATCAAAGTCAAGATCATGTTGAACCCAGGTTTCTTGAGAGCAAGCATGCATGGGGAATTCTAGCCTGCCCATGAGCGGAGAGGGACGTTGAGTGGTCTCGTTCTCATTACCAGTGGGCCCTCCACAGTCCACAGCTTTCTGACCACAGCTTGGAGGTGTTGATCTGTCACCCTCGTCTACTGAGTGCCACAGCCTCAGAGACCTGAGGATCAGTGATCTGTTTTGACTCGGACTCAGCAGACTCTCCCAAGAACAGTCGCGGGGCTAGTTAGCTGCTGTGTGGATTCTTAGAAAGGGAACCCCAGAGATATGACTAATCAAGCCTGCTTATAACCAACAGGGTGGGCAGAGCCAACAGTTGCCCAGTCAAAAGTAGGCAGTTTACTGCAGAGCCCTGGACACATTCCTTTCTGTGGGTGCTGGGCTTCGATCCCTACCTGGCCCTGCTACCCAAGTTGCACCTGGGCTACCCATACTGTCCCTGTTAGGAATCTTCAGTTGTCAGGGATCCTGCTTAGCCTATCACCAAATGCCACTGTTGGAAGAAGAAAAAAACAAAATAAAACAAACAAAAAAAGTCTCTTTTCAACCATTAGGAGGAAAAGTTGATTTGATGACAATGCTATAGAGAAAAGCATGAGAAAACGACTCTTGTAGCAGTTCACTTTCTCCTGGTCAGCACACACGCAGCTCTTCCATGATCAGCCATCTCCCTCACAAACGACCGGCTTCTCTCTGGCGTCATCTGGGGAGCTGGTTGACAACACCCACGTGGCTCAGTTTCAAGGTAGGGGAGCCTGGCACTACTGGGGGGGGGGGGGGTGGAAGGGTTGGACGGATAGGAAACCCACAGGAAAGCATCCCCCTCTTTGGAACTGCTGATCCTAGCCATCCCACTCCCCACCGACTGACCAACGCTGATGTGGGCACCCGCCAGAGAAAGAACCTGAAGACTTCCCAGTCCGGCTCTGAACCTTTGGGAGACAGCTTGGCGAAAAGCCCGGGGCAATGGGAAGGCAGGCTGTGTTTCCTTATCCCCAGCAAGGCAGGAGGCCCAGAGCCAACGGCTTTGTCAGCCACTGGTTTATAGAGCCCAGAAAACTCGTTAGCCAAGAATTCTTTACCCGATGCTGTAACAACCCACGAGAAAGGTTCCCTGGGCAGATGAATGGCATCGGTAACTACAGCGGGCAGCTCGTGAGCGAGGCTGTGCTCCTCTTGAAAGCCTTCGAAGATCCTCTGCCAAATGGAAGCCGTTGCAGGAGAGACTATGAAGAGCAAAACCCAAGGAAATATTTACACATGTGAAGGCGAAGGTCGATAGGAAAGTGTGCCCATCCTGGCCGTGAACTGCTGCTTGCCAGGTGACTGGGTCAAGGCAGTGTGGGCCGTTGCCAAGGAGACTGGCCCCAAGAATCAGCAGCCAACGCTGAGCAGCAGCAGGCATCACTGTCTTTATTCTGCAGACTTATACCTCCTGCGGCAAGGCAGGAAAACAACAACAAAACACTGCTAATTAAACAAACATTAAGCAAAGCCTGGAAAACTTTTGCTATTTGCTAAACTCCCAGGCACTTGGGCAATTGCTAAACTCACAGCCTCTGTCTTATTGTCTAATCCCTAGACAAAAGCACCAGGGTTAGCACTAAGGCAAGAGAAGTAATTTTTCAAAAGCACAAGTTACAGAGGGCTCTCTCTCTCTCTCTCTCTCTCTCTCTCTCTCTCTCTCTCTCTCTCTCTCTGTCTCTCTGTC
>NC_022021.1:49982095-49991624 GCF_000317375.1 Microtus ochrogaster
TCTCTCTGTCACACACACACACACACACACACACACACACACACACACACACACGCACGCAGGCACTCACGTGCCTGCAGTTATATGTGCGCATGCTCAGCTCACTGCGGAGGGTGTTACATAACTGGATATCAGATCAAGATACCTGCTGCCTTGGCAGACAACTGCAGGGCTCTTTCACCCCTAACTGGCAAGGATCTTACGATTTTAAGCCTTTTGTACACATTTGTGCTTACTCTCGTGTCCCCTCAGGTTCCTTTTAAACGTTGTACAGGAAGGTTAGTCAGCTGGAGATTCAGTGTGGGGGTGGCAGAGTGGCAGTGTGAACGTCCCTGCATTCTTTTGTGAGCGTGGCGCTAGCCCTGAGTCTCACCACCCACGAGTCTCCTGCTGAGTGAGAGCTGGCACTAGAGCTGAGTTTTAGTAACAGGAGAGAGACCATTACCTCCTGCTCAGGGAGAGCAGTAGTCCCGGACTGCTGTCGTTAACGACATATCTGCTTTGGGAAGGGGCACACTCTGAACCACCTGAATCACGATGGCTGAGTGTCTCTACCACAGGCCCATGATGTCCTACTAAAGAGGAGGAAACACATGCAGGGCCTCAGTCACGTGTGCAGAATCACCTAGCTCAGTACCATAAGGCCAGCCCACGCAGACCACTGCCCCGGGAGCCAGTCTTGGTGGTTGGCACTGTGACAACAGTCTGTGATTTGGACAACTGCATCGAGCTTCTCAGTAGCATATTCCCCACTTTGGGGAGAAGATCTCACTGTTTTGTGCACGGCAGTGCATCAGCACTGAACTCAGAGAGGTCTCTGTAACGGTGGCTGATCTCCTTTGCTGCAAAGGGCTGGCGTTTCAGACGAGGCTGCTTAGTCTCTTCACCTCTGCATAAACCTTTGCTTTCAGAGACTCAGAATACCATATTCCTCAAAACTTACAGAAGGCTCAATATTGTGAGCATTCTTCCGTGGTTCAATGAGCTGTAGAAGTCCACAGCCGTCAATGAAGAGAGGGCTTGGAGGACGGTCTAAGCCTGCATTGGAGTGAGGAGAGCAAGGGGAGGCCAAGGAAGCTCACAGGACACCCGAAGGCAATGGCTTCCCTAAAGAGAGAGGAAAAGAAGACATCGAGTCAGATGGGTGGCGGGAGAGGGAGGATCTGGGGGTAGATGAGGAAGGAGACGCTATTGACTGCTTTAATTGGTGGTGTGAACCTGAGAGAGTGGAGCCAACCAATTAGGCCGACTAAAGACTCATGAAATAGCCAATAGAGCGTGGGGCTATTTTAGACTCTAAGAGTTAAGAAGAATCACACAAGTAAGGGGTTCAATCACGAGGACAAGCTGCACATGGCAAAAATATGTTTTCCACAGAGGCGCATAAACAACCAATAAGGCCCAGGCATAAGGAATAAGCTAAAGTAAACTCACTCCTGCCTGCTACAGCTAGGAGTGGCAAGAGAGCACCGAGGTCACAAGACTCCTATTTTCTCCGAGTTTTCTCACAAGCACTCAGAGTTCTCCTCTCCCAACGTCATTCTTGGATCGTGTTCAGACAGGAAACTATGCTGACAGTGTAGTGTATGGAAAACAATTATTTTATTGAAAACTGAAGTAAGTCTGGGGCCGGAGAGATAGATCAACAGAGTACTTGCTCTTGCAGAGGACCAAGGTTCAGTCCCAGCAACGACACGGTTGCTGTCAAGAGCTTATAACTCCAGCTGGCTCTAGGGGATCAAATGCTCCCCTGTGGCATCTGCAGGCACTGCACATATGCTCACACACACGCACACACACACACACACACACACACACGCACACACACGATACCCCCCACGGAGAGAGAGATTAAAAATTAAAAACGTAAGATTGTGATGCAAATATTCTCCTCCAGTCCTAGCTCCAGGGACAGTGTCGGGCACAGGAGCACGCAAAGGACACAGGACTCCCACATCTGCTGGCCGGCTCAGAGCTGGAGAGGTCTGCAGTGGCTGGATCACTGTGATTCAGACAGTGGTGGTCTTCTTCCTGGCATGGCCAATCAAGACAGCAGAACGTTTTCAGGGAACACAATGAATTGAAGAATAAAGAGAACGGTTCAGTTGGAGATTTTGAGAAAGAGCAAGAAGGAAATGATTAGAAATAAAATTTGTCCGGTCATCTTGCTCTTTATTTTAAAGAGATTCATCTGGTTTGGGTGAAAGTATTGTCCTTGAGAGAACACATGCATCCCCAGCACACAAATCTCAAGACTAACAAAACCCTTCACTTTAGACAAGAGTGGTCTTTTTCCCCCAGGTGTTCTGGAAGGCCATGGAGACTTTCCTTGGTCGGCAGCGCCCTCTTGTGGTCAATAGGAGACTGCAATGAATGGCATGCTTCACACCTGGGAGGAGCCCTGCTCACTGGCTTGATCCCCATGGCTTGCTCAGCTTGCTTTCTTACACAACTTCCAGAGGGATGAGACCACTCACAATAGTCTTGACTCTCTTATACCAACAATTAAACAAGAAAATGCCCCACAGGCTTGCCTACATGCCAGTCGGATGGAGACATTATCTCAATCCAAGTTAATACTGCCCAGATGATCCTCGCCTCTGTCAAGTTGGATTAAAACTAAACAGCTCACCACCAAACCTGAGGGAGAAACCATTGTTCTGGATGTACGAATGTCTGACAGCTAGACCCTTCTTTGGCCGGGTCCATATAGTGGCAAGCACACACTCTACCATGATGCCGGGCACACACTCTGCCATAATGCCGGGCTTACTGTCCACTGTGATTGTGGTGGTGTCCATGGTTTGAGTCTTTGGTTGTCCCTAGTTTTATGAGGAGACACTTGAACTCCAAAGCAGAGATACTAGGAGGTGTGGTTTGGGGGACATGACAAGATTATAGGATTCTACGTTTCATAAATGAAGCTAGCACCCTTATAAAGAACTCCACAGAGAGCCGACATGAGGACATGCCAAGGGTCACCAGGTGTGAAACAGAAGCCAGTATGAACAGAACCCCAAATCTTTCATTTTTCCACTTTGTTCGGTCCAGGGCTGCACATCTAGGGAATGATCCAACCATGACGAAGACGGCTCTCTCTGGTACAATTACTATAGTAAATTAACCTGCCTGTGTGTAATCTCAACAAGCATGCCCAGACATCCATCTCCAGGTGAGGCTAGAGTCTGCCAAGCTGATAACAATACCATCACATTGGGCAAATGTTGGGGGCAGTGAGACCCCAGATTCTGAATTTCTTGTAAACAACTTGTTTTCCCCTGATCTGAGTGCCTACAGCTGCTCTGAGCACGAGACCTTCAGGAGTTCCTGATGGCAGGAGAGTGGTTTCTGGTGGGTTTGGCTGGGGTGTGGATATCTCTATATTATCTGTCCCTGAACACAATGAAGGGGGCATTCTTGGGGAATTCAAGGATGACCTGTGTCGCTGTCTCTCTGTCTGTGTGTGTCTGTGTATTTTAACCTCCAGCTCCCTTGCCCAAAGCTCAGTAACTGGGTTCAAGCACACTGAGCACAGACATGGGGGCGCCGTAAGCAGCAGGCAAAGACACATCAACCCCTGTTCCTGTCATAACTTAAATGGCACAGGCCCAAGGATTAACAGTGTACATTAGTGTGAGTCAAGAGAATGATCCTGAAAAAAATGAATAGGTTGATGATGTGGGCAGAACAACCACCTTCTCCAAAGATGTCTCAGGGCACAGGCAAAGGCAGTAAGGGCCTCAGGGAGTGAAAGCCATTCATCAGCTGACCATGAGGCAGGGACACTGTCCTGGAAGGGCCCTTGCAGTAGTAAAAACACCCTAGTGAGGCAGTGTGAGCTACAGGTGACTTCCCAATGTCACCTTAAATATGTGAAGGCACCCTGGACTAAGTAAAGGTGGCAGTCTCTGAAGACTGGGAAGCTGACAGAAACAGCCATGTCTGAACATCACTGAGGAAGCTTCTCTTCTGTTTACATTTCAGTCCCTTGACCTGTGCCTCTATGGGGTGATGGATGCCCACCACTGGGCCTGGGAGCCATGTCACGTGATTCGTCAGTGACAGGAAGCCATAGAGCTGACACTCATGACAGCAACACCCTTCCTGAGAAGACTGTAGCTAGCAGCTATTTATTATTATGTGATTAAAGTTATGATAAATTCTATAATATGTTCACTATAATTATGAACTCATGAAAACAAATTTAGGGAAAATGTTTGGATATGAACTCTTGTGTAATAAATTCTGCACTGAATACATTCAGCAAATTAGCTCACTCTACCATCTAAGTATGAAAAATAAAGGCGATAATTTATGAACTACGATAGGATTTTAATGTGCAAAAGTGCAGCCCCTTGATGCACAGGGAGGTGTAGCATGTGTTGAATTTGGGTTTGTTTTCTATGGGCCAGGAGAGGGCGCTCCGAGCTAAACTTTGGAAGGCGGTGCGGTTGGTTTTGAGTGAGGACAGGAGCAAGTGCAGGGTTTTACTACCTCATCTATTTAGGAAAAGCACGGGTGATGTTTTACAAACCACAGATGAATGTTAGCTTCTGCTAGCGCACACCAAGAGGGCACGCAGGACAAGTTGATCACCCCCTACCTGCTCGTCCAGTGCTTTCATTCCAGACATTCGGAAGCCACCTGGAGAGTTTAGGAAGAAATCGGTTTAACATTTTTCATGAATGTTGGCTGAATTTTTGGGACAGGCTGGTACCTATCTATACAAGAAATATTTTGGGGACTGGACTAAATTCCAAATGATTTAATTCTTTACAGTTCCCCTTGAGAGAGGTCAGATATTTATTTATTGCTGTCGTCTTTCTCACAGCAACCACTGTGCTTGGCTAGAAGACTTGAGACCACAGTGGAGGTGTGCACCCCTGGATGGAGGTGTGACTGCCCATAAGTGCAACAAGAAGCCCCCTTCTCTGAGGTCACAGTTTGAGGGTTCATTTTGCGGTCTCAGGGCCCTTGGCCTCATGGCTTCTCTGGCTTCGTTTGGGGGCAGGCACCACAATCTGACAAGTAAGAACAGAACAGTTGAGAACTACGAAGAGAACACACAAGCTTACCTGATTCTGGGTGACTCAGGGCTGAGAACTCTCTGAGTCACATTGCAGTTGCTTTTTTCTGCCTCTATTCCCTCTCGTGACTGCGTCCTGGAGGTGCCCTGGCGTGGACTCCAGTTAGTTGAAATGAGGTTGTTTCTTGCACGTCTCTGGAGTCTACAGTGTCCAGCATTCCTGCTGCATTGTATTTGAAGGTGTGACCTCCCTGTTCCTCATCTACCAGGGCCAACTGCAGGACTGGCGGAACAGGAGACACGCCTCTCAAACTTTCGAGTGTTGTCTACCCCCCTGACTGCAGTTTTCTTTCAGAAACGATTTCTGTAAGTATTTTAAGACATTTATTTTGCCAGAGATTGGCACTAAATAAACCGGGTCCCTCATTAGCATTAACTGTAGTGATCTATATTTGTCAGTACCGATCTATGATCCACTAGTTAATAGATAGGTTATTGAGTTTCCATATCCATGAACCTTACTGATTTTGTTTAATAATACTTGAAGCATAGCTTAATTCATTTTGCTGCCATGGTAGAGATTTTATTTGGACATTGCCGGGGGGGGGGGTCATCTGGCAGCTGGCAGTTGCTGTATGTGTCTGTATGTTCATCTTGATAAGTTTTGTACCATTATGATGCTGGCTTCAACAAAGGGATTGTAACACAACAAACACGATTTTCCTCCTCTCTTTGACAGGGTCCAGTTTAAACAGCATCAGAGTTAGAGGATCTGTGAGACCCACGCATCCTCCCCTCTCCTGTGAGAGTCTTTCACATCCCTCTCCTCCTGCCATCCTCACATACTCCCGAGATGCTCAATCCAAAGTCTCCGGTGCTCCCCTTTGGTGAGCAGGGGTCACGACGCAGAGCCACTCACAACTTGATTTATCAGCAGCAAATAAGAGGTCAAATATGCCTTGATCCCACTGCAAATGATCACGTCTGTTTTATCCTTTTAATGCTTATTTTCCTATGACTCAGTGGGCTTTCCCAGTGTTCCTGTCTAGCTGTAAACACTCAGCCATGGCATTGTTCATTTCTGCTCTGAAAGTGATTTCTCCTTCGAATTCACTCGGTTTTAATCTCCACACACTACTGGCTTTGAGTAAGGGGGCTTATCAAGATACTATGTTTAAAACAGTGTGTGTGTGTGTGTGTGTGTGTGTGTGTGTGTGTGTGGTCTATGCATGTGTTAGCATGTGACTCTGTGCATGCCTGTGTGAAAGCAAGAGGTTGACAGGGATCTTTCCTCTTTTGCTATACCTCATGTTCATTGCTGGTCTGTCTGTTAACAGAAACCTCCTCAACTCAGCTAGACTAGCTGGCCAGTGAGCCTCATGGATCCACCTGTCTCAACCACTAGCACGTACATGCATTCAGTCCCCATCCTGGATTTTTTATGTGGTTTGCAGGGATTAGAACTCAGGTCCTAACACTTGTCCCACAGACACTTTACAGACCAATCCATCTCCCCAGCCTGATGTGTGTTCTTTCTAAGAGGACCAGTGGATGCTCTCAGTCTAATGTGTTAACTTGGAATCCCTTCTCAAGGAGCTTCTGCCTTTCCTCCTATGCCACACTCGGGGACCTGATGGTGACTTTGGGAATGAAGAAACAGGTGACTATGGAGTCATCAGGACAATGGCTGCACAGCTTACCCTGCCTTCTGCCACTCTTCCATTGCTTTTCCCCAAGGAAAAAATGAGTGTGTGTTGGGAGCAGTGAGACCCCAGATCCTGAATTTCTTGTTTTCCCCTGATCTGAGTGCCTACAGCTGCACTGAGCACAAGACCTTCAGGAGTTCCTGATGGCAGGAGAGTGGTTTCTGGTGGGTTTGGCTGGGGTGTGGCTATCTCTATATAATCTGCCCCTGAACACAATAAAATGGGCATTCTTGGGGAATTCAAGGGTGACCCGTGTAGCTGTCTCTCTGTCTGTGTGTGTCTGTGTATTTTAACCTCCAGCCCCCTTGCCCGAAGTTCGCAAACTGGGTGCCAGCGCACAGAGTGCAGACACAGGGGCGAGGTGCACGGCAAGTATATCCTTGTATATTATCATCCTGGCTTGGGGTCCTGGGTGGAAATGATTGTGTTGTCATTCTCATTCTAGAAGTTCAGCTTGCCCCCACCCAAGAAGTGTGATGTCAACAATTCTGGTGCCAACTGTTTGAGTAGCTCTCCTTTCTGGACCTGAGAAGATTTATATCTGTGTTTAATACTTTAAGTCCTAAGAGGAGAAGTTGTGAATTAGCCTCAGGAATTGTCTACGGAAATACAAAAATGTCAGCAGACAAGCCAGACCGTTCCATGTAGGTTAAAGTTTCAGGATTTTTGAGGTAACAGTTTGCACAGTCAATGGATTATTTGGGGGAATCTTGACACTGGTGCCTGAAGTCAAGCATCGTGATTTGATAGATCAATACCGTGGGGTGACAACACAGAGAAAGAGCTGGCCATCTTTCTATCAGGGTGACGAAATGAAAGAAAATCTGACATCCTACTGACAGTACCGAAAGAGTGCTGGCTTCATCATGCACTCTCCTGCAAGAGCAGAATCCGGTTTCAGGCAGCACTGACCACAGGTGAAGGGTATACCTATAACCAGGCTGGCGAGGTGAACGAGGAACCGGGCTTTATTTGCTTAGGACCGAAGAGACAGCAGAATATTCATGATGACAGAGAAGGGTTGGCACACTGTCGTGAAGACTATCGGGAGGGGGGTAACTGTGAGGACAGCCATGGAGAGCCTTAAGGGCGCTTGTATCAAGAGATATGTTAGGGCTGGAGATGTGGTCGAGAGTGGATAGCCTCCAGGGAACTGTGCAGGAGCCACTGAAAACAGAGAAAGACAGGGATGAGAATATCCAACGGGCATCTCTAGGGCACCGTGCTACAAGTCAAAGACGACATAAGCAGATCATACCCTACAGAGCACAGGGACAAGGCGAAAGAGGCATGAGTACTAGCTAATTCCAAGGTCTGCATTCCTGGTGCCTCATCGCCTTGGGGGCCTTTTACCTCTGAGCAGCTTGGGTTCTACACCAAGTAGCTGGAGAAGAGACTATGGGATGACATACCAAAGACCAGCAGTCCAGGGGGTCGTCCTGCTTTCCTGCATTCCCACCCCCTCTTGTGTCTGAGGTTTGAGACTTTTCTATACTGACTTCCACAACAGAAAAACTTCATTAAGAAAATCTTGGATTTTTCCATAGGGAAAAAAAAAAGTCATCCAAGGTCATAGATGATAATCAGTTACTTATTCCAAAATTCCCGGTGTCCTGCAAACTTTGGCCTCTTGGGGATCTCTCTTGGCAAGAACAAAATGACCTTCATGCCTCCTGAAAATCAATTTAGTAGGTAATGAGAATCTTCCCCCGGGTTTGATGTGCTGCCCTCTCTCGTGCTAATGAGGCACCCAGGAAAGTCACTTTAACTTATAGCTGCATCTTACCTATAAACTGTATATAATCCTTAACATTGCCTCATAGGATTCAGTCTTATTAAACATATCCAATCTAGACAACATCTCAATGTCACAATTATTCAGCCATTGATACATTGACTCAAGTAGCAAAAAGAAAAATAACAAGATGCAAATTTGCCAATCCAAAATACCAACAACCAGGTTTCAGAACATAAACCCTGGCATGAACGTTACCTGTCTTCTTCACTGGGAGTGGTGTAAAGAGAGCCATTGGGCACCGTTTCCCTTGAGAGGGAAGACTGCCAAAGACTCACAGGGAAGATGCGGAGATGCCTGTGCGGCTCATTCTTCCGTGTAACGCAGATCTCTCTACGGCTTTAACCTGAGAGTTAGGGAGAGAGTTTGCCTTCTCCCTAAAGTCCACAGGAAACTGAATCTTTATCCACATGTTCCCTTGACCCTGACTCCGGCCTGATACATGTGCTTTTCCTTTCTGGTTTCCTTATTCAGATACAAGGTGAGCTGCAGGCAGTTTTTGGATGGTGGTATTATCAAAGTATTTAACGATTTACAAAGTCATGTGATCTCCCTCTGCTTCCTCGCTTTAATGTGGTCATTGCTGGTCTACCAGCTACCATACAAACCTGTTTTGAAGTTGATGAATTGTGTGGTCACACAAGCCTGTCACATCAGTTTACGAAGACACCTGGCATAACGAGAAGTGACCTGGTGGAGTACATCAACTTCTACAATGGCTTATTGCGGCCGACACTGATAGAATGTGTGGTTTTCCCATTGGATATTACTAATTAGAACTGCGTGTGTCAGGTTTCAGGTCCATAAGGAGAGACTAGAGGGGGTGTGATAATGAATAAAGAATTTGAATAAAAACGAGTGCCCATGAATCAAGCCCAAATACAACCTGTGTGCACACACACACATTCCACAGTTCTCTCTACTGTAACCTGTGTACACATGCACACACTACACAGTTCTGTCTCCTGCAACCTGTGCATGCACACACACACACACACTACA
>NC_022021.1:49992507-49993021 GCF_000317375.1 Microtus ochrogaster
CTGTAACCTGTACACACACACACACACACACACACACACACACACACTACATAGTTCTGTCTCCTGCAACCTGTGTGCACACAGTACACACTTCCCTCTCCTGTGACTTCTAGGAAGGAAGAACTGAGCTGGGGCTGACAGACCATCATTCCTCTGCAAGCAACAAGGGTGAACCCAAACAGTGCAGAATTTTCATCTTCCTTGATGACACATTCAGGAGGTACTGCTAAGTGAAATGACTGTGGACGGAAGTGGGGATCTCCTATGTGTCTTTTGACACACAGAAAGAGTTCAGCCATGGAACACAATGGTTATGAGACTCTGGTTCCAGTGTCTCCAAGTCCAAATGAGACCCTCCTTCCCCAAGCCCTTGCAGCTGCCCCTCTCCTGTTGAAAACACCACAGACCTACTAGCTGCCATGGAAGGTCCTTGTGTTTGGAGAGTTCATAAGAGACAATAAAATAGTGGTGTTGTAAATAGTTCCAACCCCTCCCTACCTTTCAGCCCTCTCCC
>NC_022021.1:49993433-50039032 GCF_000317375.1 Microtus ochrogaster
TCTCCCTTCTTTTCAATCCCTCCCTCCCTTTCAATCTCTCCCTCCCTTTCAACCCCCTCCCTCCCTTTCAACCCCCTCCCTCCCTTTTCAACCCCTCCCTCCTCATCAGCCCTCTCCCTTCTTTTCAACCCCTCCCTCCCTTTCAACCCCCTCCCTACCTTTCAACCCCCTCCCTCCCTTTCAACCCCTCCCTCAATATCAACCCCCTCCCTACCCTTCAACCGCCTCCCTTCCTTTCATCTTTCCCTCTCTTTTTCCTCTCTCCATCCCTTCTTCTTCCCATCCTTCTTTCCTTTCTTTGTCTTTTATGAGAAAGGTTCCAGCCCTAGCCTGTGCTGGACAAGGTTGCAGGATGTAGACAAGATTGGCTTCAAACTACCATCCTGCCTCAGCCTCTCCAGCGGTGTGTGCTGGGATTGCAGGCATGGGCTCCCATTATCCTTCCTAAGAGCTGTGAGTGTAGAAGCAAGGAGTTAGCAGGAAAAAGAAGAGCAGATATTGAGAGGAAGTCTATACATGTAATTTCCCAAAGATGAAGACATCACGGTAAACTTTTGATATCTGCCTAACATAAATCTCAGAGACACAAAGAATGAAGGGATTGAGCTTCCCTGAAAACTCACAGAAGCCCTTCACTCCAGGGAAGATGATGCCTGCTTTGGAGGATATATATATATTCAGGTCATCAGAAAGGGGATTGAGAGAAACAAGCAGGAAGTAAAGAGAACGACTCTCAAGAGTTAGGATAAAATAATATATGTGAACAGGAAGTAAGTACAATTTTCTCTTTCTTCCTCTCTGCTTCCCTCCCTGTCTCTCCTCACCCTCCATCTCTCCCTCTCCCCCTCCTTCTCTCCTTTCTTGCCTATTTTTTTTTCTTACTTGTTTTTAAACCATCAGAGTTTAAACTCAGGGCATATTTATCATACTAGAGTGCTCCGATCCTGAGCTGTGTTTCCAGCGCTCTCTCTCTCTCCCTCTCTCTCTCCCTCCCTCTCCCTTTCCCCCCACTCTCCTCTCCTTCTCTTTCTGTTTTGAGGCAGGACCTGACTAAGCTGCCCAGACTGGCTTTGAACTCATGGTCCTCCTGACTCAGCTTCATGAGGACATGGAATGGGAGGCCTAGCTTAACGACTGATGCTTTTCATGAACAGAATAAAAAAAAAACATGGTAATTTCAGAATAAAATCCACTAACATTTTATCCAAAGACAAAATAAGACATATACTCTCATAGTTTGAAAGGGTTATGGAAGCCAGTTAATTCACATTTATAATAAATATATGGGAAAATTGGGAGACAATAAATAATTTAATTATGCAACCAAGGAGAGGACATACAGTCACTCTTGTCGCCCATTGTTTGCCCACCCCTGCCTTCTGTAAATTAGGAAAGAAACTGGATTATTCCATATGTCTTATGCTTCGAGAATACATCTAGCATCACTGAAAATTCCTGCCATCTTTTTGCTTCTATAAAACCAACAGGTGGACCAAATGTATGCTGTGAAATTTGGGCTCATCCAAGTGTATCCACGTGAATGAATCTACTACAGGCCTGTTGGAGAGGGAAATGTCTTTTTGTCATCTGTGCAGTCATATTAGGTAATTAATTAGGAGGGGACCAGAGACACCTCATTAAGTAATTACAAGGCATGAACGAGACTATAAGTAATACAAATTATTGACTACTAGCCTGTGGCTTTTTAATGTCACACTTTATCTTGTCATATAGTGATTTCCTTTTCATTTAAATCCACTGCATCTGACCCTGCAACCATCATCATCATCATGACAACAACAACATCAATATCAGCAACAACACCACATCACCATTGTCTCCATCACCCCACCATCCCCACAATCACCACCACTGTCCCCACAATCGTCATCACTGACATCATCACCATACACAACACCGTAGCCATAACTGCCGCCACTGCGACTATTGTCACCATCATCACCAGCACCAGCAGCTCCCTCCCTCCCTCCTTCCCTCCCTCCCTCCCTTTCGGCTTTTCCTTCTCCCTCCCTTTATCTCATCCTACCCTGCCTTCTTTGTCCTATGTGTAGCAATACTGTTCTCCAAAGTATATATTCCTTTGTTTCTTCCATATCAAAAAATGGCAATTTCACCATCTGCATTGACTCATAACCATTATAAATCATCTCTCTCTCTCTCTCTCTCTCTCTCTCTCTCTCTCTCTCTCTTATTAAAATATTTCTTCAGGAACACAAGGCTAGAAATAAAAAATTGCAAAAGAAAATACATTGAGAACACATATGAAGTTTTATTTAAATTCATCCAACCATTGTGGGAATGTTTTATATTATAAGTATATTATATTATATTATATTATATTATATTATATTATATTATATTATATTATAATGGGTACACACTTTACTGGAGCAAAGCGGACCATCCTCTAGGTAAATGCATGGAGCCTTTCTCTCTACTTTACTTTTGCTTAGTTAGTGATAAAACTGCCTAGAATAACCAACAGACACTAGAATTAAGATCGTCACAGTAATTAAGAATAAATGGCTGGAGAGTAGTTTTATCTAGGATAAAGCCTTCAAAATAGTCTTCCTGGTATCACTAATATCATTGATTATCTCTGCCATATCTATTACCAGTGTAATTAGAAACCTTGACTCCAAAATGAACAATCTACAAACTCCTTCAGTGTATGTGATCTTACACAAAATAAAACCTTGTGGATTAATCGATCTCTCTGGAGCCAGTATTCATTCCTATGAGATGCAAAACTTTGTTTGAGCCCCTGACAGGAGTTGGTGGAGAAAACTCTAGAAGATTGACATGTTATTACACTCTTCAATATGACATAAATATTTCAAGCTTTACCGTCGAGCTAAACAGAAGCTTATCTGACAATAGTACACAGTATGATTGGGTCTGCAATTAACCCATCTGAAGTCCTTAATTTTTAAGGATATTATGAAAATAACTCAAGAAAACCAAAGGTCATACTATGATGAGTGAGAAATCAAAACCTTTTAAAAATAGTTATTCAAATTCCGATGGACAGGCAATGAGCTAACTCAATATTCACTTTAACAAATGACATTTAAAACTGGTGTTTTTGTCTTTAGTTTTACATTTTAATCTGCCTACAGCTCCAGCTGAAATATTACAGATGCAATTATTTTAATAAGAGTCAGCCTAACTATTGACTATTGCAGAGGAAGCGTTGCATAAAGGACTTTGTTATTTTGAGTGGTCGGCCTCAATAAAAAGGAGATTTGTTCAGATTAGGTGTCCTATGACACTTTCAGGAAAGCCCGTCTGTCACATGACAGATGAATACATGAAAGGACTCGGCGGAAAGGAGACCTCGAAGATGAGGTTCGGTCACAGTGGGCTCTGTGTTGACAGTTTCTCATCTGCCAGGTCTTCTGTCAATTCAGTCAATGTTAGGGCTGATTCATGGGGTGTCCTTTGCGTCCCCTGGTAGACTATCATCGTAAACTCATGCAAGATCCCCGCCACAGTGTCATTAAGAAGATGCATGACCCGAAGTTCTCACTAACTTTCCTCGTTGAAGCTCGGTGACTTACAACTTTCATTCTTGGAGATGGCAGGGGTGTTTGTCAGCTATTACAACCTGAATTTCCAGAGGTCCTCAATCTACAGTGTCTGTAGTAGGGTGGAAATGAAGGAACAGCCATCCGCGTGCTCAGATGCTAAGGCCGGGGATGTGAAATTAGCTGTCATAACAAGCCCATAAAACCTCAGCACATTGTTTATCTTGCTCAGTTTATAAAGTGTAAGATGATGTAAGCCAGCTCTCTGGAGGACGGGGTGATCTACTGTAATGAGGAACAAGTGTGTATTTGACCCTGGTGAGATTATTTCTTTACCATGACATTCTGCTCTTTCATGAGCATCCTTAACCCGAGTCATCTATCTCTTCAGGTTTTCTCGTGATCCCTTTATCATCTATTAAATAATAATTTAATAAAATCTTCTATTTTCCTTGATAAAAATCTAAAAATCATTATTAATAGCTCAGATAAAGGGCCGTTTGGGGGGAAAAGTGTAAGCATGACTAAATTCACTTTCTATGAACCAGTTTACAAAGAAAATGCTTGACAGAGTAGGGATGTAAAAGGCCTTCCCTGTGGCGGGTTCAATATAATTTTAAAAACACCAGAAAAGTGCCCCAACCTGTGTAACATAGAGAGAGTGTTGATGCGTTGCCACAGCTGGGCCATCTCAGAAACCATCCCAACCTACTTTACCTGGAGGTGGCATTGATGCCTACCCCATCATGGGGTATCTCATTGTTGCTTCCTTCATAGGGGTGTGTGTTCATCATCTGACTGTCGAGATCCAGTGAGACACCTGAGGAGGATGCAATAAGTTCTATCATATGTATTGGAATCTTAAAAATGAACCTCTTAGGTAAGCTGTATTGAATCAGTTGTTCTAGATTTATACTGTTTCAGCACAGCGTGACCACACACACTCTAGCTCAGGTATGAGCACGCAGGGAACAAATTTCATCTCCTAAAGTCACGCCAAAGCATGGCCTTAAATGTACCCCTAAAAAGCGCAGGGAAAGAAATGCATATGAGGAAATGTTCCCACGACAACCCAGCAATGGCCTGTTGTGTCTGCCGAGAAGGCCATCCTAAACAACTTGAAATTGTCCCATAGACTTCATGTCATACAGATAAGACAGCCACTATTTTACCCTCTGTGAATACTATACCTTGAGGAATTAACTTCTCACTGCATGAGGCATCCCAGCTACTATGACATCTGGCTCAGAGGGTGCTTGTTCTCCCATCAATCACATGTGTTTCCCCCAAGCCACTCCACCTGGGGCTGGGCAAAGGCTACCAGCCACGGTGTAGACAGCGAGAAGGGGAAATAGAAGGTTTATCTACCTTATCTTATCATTGAACCAACCGTGGGTTGCATGCTAGAATAAGCTCCCTCATGCAGAATTGAAAATATTGGTACCAATAATATTTATTTAGCTTTATATTTATATTAGCTAAATAATATGTATTTGCATCAATGATGTAACAATCATGTACATGACTGTGGACAAGCATCAGTATACACCCAGCACTTATGATCCTTATTTTAATGGACCAAATTTTTTAGGTTGTAGTATAATATGCTGACCCTTGTACGTTATATGTAATGAACAAGTCAGCTTAGGTGTCACTTTCATTACCTAACACATTTAAAACCTTTTTGATTAACATTAAATGATTGTATATATTCACAGAACACAGTGGGATATCTCAGGACATGTATAACACATAATAATCCAAGAAGGGCTGCTCACACATCTATTGTTGTTGAATATGAGCTTAAGATTTGTTTATGTTGTGGAACATTTGTTTAATGGTGCACAGACGTGTTGCATTCTTTTGTGTTTCATTTGCCTAACTCTGTGAAGCTGTGTTACTTTGCCTGTCTAAAGCCCCCGATGGTTTAATAAAGAGCGGAATGGCCAATAGTGATGCAGGACAGGGCTAGATGAAGCTAGGAGGCAGAGAGAAGGATTAAAGGAGTAAAGGAGAAGAGGGAGGAGTGAGAGAAGGAAGAGGAGAGGAGATGCCAGGGGTCAGCCACCCATCCCCAGAGCCAGCAACGGAGCTGAAGGACAGAAAGGAATATAGAACAGAGAAAGGTGAAATCCCAGAGGCAAAAGGTGAACGGGATAATTTAAGGAAAGCTGGCTAGATGCAAGCCAAGCTAAGGTCAGGCATTCATAAGAAAGAATCAGTCTCTGTTTATCATGTTGATTTTTCTCAAAGAACCAGCTCTTTGTTTCACAGATTCTGTGTTTTCTTTTCTTTGTTTCTGTTTTATTGATTTCAGCCCTCAATTTGATTATTTTCTGTTGTTTACTCCTTCTGGGTGAGTCTGTTTATTTTTGTTCTAGAGCTTTTAGGTGTGCTGTTAAGTCGCTAGTATGACATTTCTCCACTTTCTTTATGTAGGCACTTAGTGCTATGAATTTTCCTCTTAGCATGGCATTCATGGTTTCCAATAGGTTTGGGTATGTTGTGACTTCATGGCAATCCTACCAAAAGCAATCTATAGATTCAATGCAATCCCAATCAAAATCCAAACACAATTCTTCACAGACCTTGAAAGAACAATACTCAAATTCATATGGAAAAACAAAAAACCCAGGATGGCCAAAACCATCCTGTACAATAAAGGAACTTCCAGAAACATCACCATCCCTGATATCAAACTCTATTACACAGCTACAGTAATGAAAATAGATTGTTATTGGCATAAAAACATACAGGTTGACCAATGGAATCAAATCAAAGACCCAGATATCAATTCACACACCTCTAAACACCTGATTTTTTTTTTTTTTACAAAGTAGCTAAAATTATACAATGGAAAAAAGAACATCTTCAACAAATGGTGCTGGCATAACTGGATGTCAACATGTGGAAAAATGCAAATAGAGCCATATCTAGCCCCAAGCACAAAACTCAAGTCCAGATGGATTAAAGACCTCAATATAAATCCGACCACACTGAACCCAATAGAAGAAAAAGTGGGAAGTAGCCTTCAATGCATGGGCACAGGACACTACTTCCTAAATATAACCCCAGTAGCCCAGACATCAAGTACAACAATAGCAAATGGGACCTCCTGAAACTGAGAAGCGTTGGTAAAGCAAAGGACACAGGCAATAAGACAAAAAGGCAACCTACTGAATTGGAAAAGAGCTTTACCAACCGCACATAAGACAAAGGACTGATCTCCAAAATATATTTAAAAAAATCAAGAAATTAGACATTAAAACTCTAAATAACTCAATTATAAAATGGGATAGAGAATTCTCAACTGAAGAATCTCAAATTGCCAAAAGACGCTTAAGGAAATTTTAACATCCTTAGCCATTAAGTGCTATAGAGATTTGTATGGATCTTGGTTTATTGATACAAATTTAAGGTCAATTTTGTTATATTTTATATATATGTGTATATATACATATATATATATATACATACATACATATATATTTCTGTTCTTGATTAAAGTATTGTATTTGTGCAGCTCATTGAAAAATGTAATGTATAGTGGCTGGAGAGATAGCTCAGAGGTTAAGAGCACTGTCTGCTTTTCCAGAGGTCCTGAGTTCAATTCCCAGCAACCACATGGTGGCTCATAGCCATCTATAATGAAATCTGGTGCCCTCTTCTGGCATGCAAGCATACATGGAAGGAATGCTGTATACATAATTAATAAATAAATCTTAAAAATGTAATGTATAATTAAGAATAGTCATTCTATGATAGTCAAGCTCATAGTTATATTAGTTAGGTTATCTAGATAAACAAAGATATATTTCAGATAGATAGGTATTCTTCAAATCTTTCATTCAAAATGTTTTAAGAAGTTAGGACAGTTCATGACATGAGATACATCTGTGCCTGGCAGCACCAATTACTTCAAGAGGAAGAAGGGCATCCAAGAAGCTCCTTATGGAGTTTGCTAGCTATTTGGGAAGGAAACTCCTCTTGTCTGGACTGCTTGATGTTATGCTGTATGAACTGGACATGCAGGACCCACAGAGAGAGGACTGCTGAACTTGCCTAAAGGTGAGATGGTTTTTTAGGGTTCCTGCTTCATGAAAGAGTCTGCCAGACATTCTGCAGGACACAGAAGAAGTGACTGCCAAACTGCCAATATAGACTGAACTGTCTTTGGAATTTCCTGCTTCATGGAAAAGTCTGTTGGATACAAGGGTCCTGTAGGCTGAAGATGGATGCCCCAATGATGTAGAACTTTGGTTAACTGTTCAGGTAGTGAGATGTCTCCGTCAATTCTAGAGTTTTGGAAGTTGCTTACAATGCACTTCCTGTTTACTTAGGTAATAGCATACCCTTCTGGAGTCTTTGATGGAGTTGAAGAATATATAGTTATCGTTTTCCTTAGTTATGATAAAAGATAAAGTATATATAAATATTGTAACTGTAATTCTTTCTTGATAACTGTTTTACGTAATTTACTATGTTAAAGTGAAACACAAGCATCTTTAGCATTCATCCACATAGATTACACACATGTGCACGCACAAATATCTGGTGTGGTTATACACACACATAGGATAGACACATGCCCACATACAGCATGAATGAGCATACCTGCACAGCATGCATGATACAAATTAGGCATAAATATACATAATTCACACATAAAGACTCATGCACATATGTTCACTATCATATATGCACAAATACACACAGCACAAGAAGGCCAGAAAACAACACACACATACACACATGCTGGAATACCAGATTTTTAATGCTCCATCTGATCTTCATAAAGATGATGCCCTTCCTCCCAGAGACCAGGTCCTCTTTTCAGACCCTCGATACAAGCTGCTCCTTGTCTCTAGCTTAGCAGATGCATCCCAGCGCTTGTGAGGCAGCCATTTCTCCGATGCTTGGCATGTGGTGGATGACCCAGGTTGCGGTAAAGGGGATACAGGTTCTTGTACATGCCACTGAGCCACGTTGCCACATGCCATGCTGAAATCAGTGCCATAGTTGGTAGAACTGGTAAGAGCAGGCTGTCCTGGAGTAGCTGGTACAATGACGAGACTGTATGTGTACTGCAGAAGCGCTCAAACAGAGAATGCAAATGTTCTTATCACAGATAGACAATAAACACACCCATAAAGACGTGTAATGCTAGTGGCAATTAACAAAAAGATGGCAAAGTAGGTAAATTATCGTTATTTTCAAATAAATATTACTGTTACCAGATATTAAATACCTTTGCTACTTTTTAAGACATGTCTACTTTTATCAGTTTTTTTTTTAAATTTTATCTGAGCATGAATAATTCAAAAACATCTCCAAGTCAGGAAAACACTTAAGGGCCATGTGCTCGGATTTGAAGGGTGAATGGTCTCATCCAAAGTGCCTAACTTCCACGTGCACACGCCGTTGTGTTTTCTGTGTGTGAATAAGGACAGTCCGTGCACACAAGCCGAGGAGCTCCTCCAGCCATTCCCAGCTCAATCCGACACTGACCAGCCCATCTCCATTCGTCTTCCCACGGCCGTTTCCGAAGACACACCTTGGAATTCTCCCTAGTACAAAGCAGTCAGTAATGTTAGATGAGGGAAGATACACCATCCCGATAAATCAGGGTGTTAAGGCTGAGGGGTGGGGGAAGCTGCACAAACCACTTAAGCACACTCATTATTATGGCTATTGCTACCCCAGGCCACTGGAGACTTTATAATTTAGTCGGCATTATGCAGTTTGAAGTGTTTCATGTTCTGCATGGGAGCAAGCTGCAATTCAAATATCAGTGGCCATGGAAAATATGCACATACGTTTAGTAGGAAAATCTCCAGGGGGACGACAGAGGAGATGGGCACATGCCGTCGCCTTGTGATGGAGGGTTTCACTGAATTAATCGTCTGGACGTAGTTTATCGCCATTTTCCATTTTGCCAGAAACACTGCCCCCCTTCATTTGCTAGAGAAACATATTACACATGCTTGTCCTGGAAAGATAATAGACCTAAGACTTCCAAGGCTTCCATGCAACAGGGTTCAGTGTTTGGGTTCAGGCGCAGATAATCAGTACCATCGTCACCTTTCTGATAGAAAGAGTAATTGTTTGTTTTATCTAGTTAAGGGAATCGTGCCTCTTTCTGCCCTATGCTTTATTATATCAATTACTAGAACCACACTCCTGTATAATTTATAGGGACGAATCCAATTTCACTGTGATCACCTTTTAACCGAAGGCATCCTTTGTTCATATGGTTATAACTATTAGAATGTTTATCTCATTTTGTAGGGGCACCTCATCACTGTGCAAATTTAAGCATCTTGCTCCATGGGTAACATGTATAATTTGTTGCTTTAAATTAGGATGGAGTGGGTTTTCTTTTTCCCCTCCCAGATAAGGTATTTCTGAGTGAAGCATCTAATCTTTAGATTGCAGTTAACATAAATGACCATTTTTAGAAATGGATTCCTAATGCCTCAAACCGCGGGTGAAGGCGCCTGGCAGAATTCGGTCCCTAGGTCACACTGTTCGCTGTTGTTTCTCTTTGGAAGTCCTGGGCCGGCTCTCGGCTACAGTTAGCAGGGGAATGCAAACCGCCGCAATTGCTTTTGACACTTAAAAAGGATTTTATTGACAGCTGGAAACACGTTGGGGATTTGAAAAGAGTACTTTTCCATCTGTAATACTTGGTGTGATCAAAGATCACACAGCAGCCTCAGATTAGAGGAAATGAGGCTGCAGAGAAGGTTCCGCGCTCCACGCAGAACGAGGGCTCGGGCTCGGCTTGGGTAATCCCCATCCCCATCGGAGTGGAATTTACCGTAATGGGGATATACTTCTCAGCGCCTCTGCCAGTGTGTGTTTTAAAGAGCCCTGAAGCAGATGATAATGTGGTGTGATTTAAAATTCCCTTTCAAAGTGAAATCTCACTTTCGCTCTCTCCATTCAGAGGCCGGCTTAGTGTCTCGCCCACATTTCCTTTAACTCTTGGTGCCTCCTGCCTGTGCTCGCAGGTGTGTGGACCCCGGATGCTAACTGCGGCAGTGCTGCTCTGGCAAATTATGTAGTGCCTGGCCAGCCATCCCCACTCTTTCTTCCTTCCTTCCTTCCTTCCTTCCTTCCTTCCTTCCTTCCTTCCTTCCTTCCTTCCTTCCTTCCTTCCTTCCTTCCTGTGTTTAGCCATTGCTTCCCCACGCACCTCCTTTTGGTTTATGTAAGTACACATATGTGTTGCGCGAGTTATAATTGGTCTTATTAATAAAAACCCAGAGTGAGATATTGGGATAAAAGCTGAAAGGTCAAGAAAGACAAAGGAGCAAGCCACAGCCAACTCTTACCTTGCTAACTCCTCATCTGAAAAAAAAGGGCCTAGCTCACGTCTCCTCCCACTTTATATTCCTCTCTCCACCCAGCCATATCACTTCCTATCTGTCTGAACAGCCCTCCAGACCTCTATGGTTAACTAGTGGCTAGCAGCACCCTCTGATCTTCACGCAAGTTTTATTTGTTAGAGCACCACCACAAATAGGCACACTGAATATCCCTCCGTAAAAGTCAGCTCTGTGCCCTTTATACGCCCAGTGACCTTGTGTTATCTAAAAACCGAGGCAGAGAGTTTGCAGCCATCACTGAGAAGAAATAAACTACCAGAAGAAACAGAATGAGGTTGGTATACTGGGGGTGCTGAGAAGAACAGGGTGTCGAGAGACTGGGGAGAGGGAGTCTCTTGGTAGTTGATAATAGAGACATATGAGACCCCTTATTGGACCCAATGGTTGAACCAAAAGTCCTAAGTGATGCTGTACAGGGCCTAGAGAAGAAGGGTGTACAGAAGGTGGGGAGGGAGCCTCCTGGTTTGAAGGTTTGCCCTCACTCTCACTCTCTTGCAGCTTATTTTGAAGCCCACGTCTGTGTATAGTCTACCCCCCCCCCCCCCCTCTCCTATTAATTCCACCTGAGACAGCAGAGCTACAGACTCTCCCTAAGCCTTGCCATCCAGACTATTCCAGGCCAACCTCATCTTCAGGCACAGCCACCACCCGAGCCCCATGCCCGTGTTTCCTTTCTGAGAAAATGCACCGCTGACCGCACGTCCACATGGACGGCTTCACCTGAAAGAGCACGTCCCTGAGTGCGTGTGAAACTACCTAAGGAGACTGAAGGAAAACCAATCCTGTGTCTGCTTGGTTGCAGTTTGTATAGAATACGAAGCCACTCTAAAACTAGGTGCCTTTGCATTATAATCCGCCAGGCTCCCAAGGGTTCTGAGTCCAAACAAACAAACAAAACAAAAACATGTTTTGTTAACCTTTTCAAAGCATTTTCCAATGTAAGGCAAACACAAGCAAATGGAGTTATATTCTTTATTTAAAGAAATATCTTAAGAAATTGTGTGGGTTTTTTTTTTAAGCTGAAAATTTCACACACACACACACACACACACACACACACACACATATACCTTAGTAAAAGAAAAAGACAGTATGCCTATGGTCTTTCTTTACAAATGGCTTCAATTGCGGGGCAGGTTCCCTGAAGGAAAAGGCTTCTTTCTGAGAGTCAGGGCCATGATTCCAGGAGAGATCTGTGTTCAGCCATGTCTGACACACTGGGCCCCCGAACATCTTCTACTGGGCTTCTTTTAGAGGGAATCTTTTTGGGGCTGGCTCTAGGAGTAGCTGCTAAGCTCATGTTCCCTGCCAGTCATTCTTCTGCTGTCTCAAAAAAAAAAGTATAGAAAGATCTGTTTTATATGGAGTTATGACTGAAAAAAATGCATGAAGGATGTCTCCTTGGTCTATAACATCACACACAGAAACACACACACAAAGGTATAAGTATGTGTGTACACACTTGCATGCCATACACATAGGCAGGCACACACATGCATGGGCACACACTTACTGCACACATGCATATGCAAACCCATGCAACACACTCGCATACATGTGCCCACACAGAGGCTTCACATCTGTCTCTAGGGATTGTCAGAAAGGTTTTTCTAAGAGTGACAGAGGCCATCCTTGCCGGGTGAGAGCCTGTTCTGGCTGGTGTGTCTAGACCAGCGAGGGGATGACATAACTGTATCTGGGGTGACATGGGCAGTACTGTGAACAACATCCTCTAACCATGATGAAAATTTGGATAATCCATTATTTAAAACATTTTATGGCTCAATGAAAAGTGTTTGGCATGTAAGCGTTAGGATCAGAGTTCAACCCTCAGAATCAATATAAAAGCTGGGCAGATTCCACCACCTCCCATGATCACAACACTCAAGAGACAGAGAGAGACTTCCCAGGCCAGGATAGCTGTCACAATTCAAGAGACCCTCTCCTAGTAAATTAAGAGTAGCGTGATCAAGCACGACATCGGACATCAACTTCACACACACACACACACACACACACACACACACACACCACACACCACACCACCACCACACCACAAGACAAAAAATTTATGTTTTCTCATTTGTATTACTCTTATGTTTACATTCAAAACAAAAAAGGGAGGGGAGGGAGAATGGCAGGCAGAGATGGAGGAAGGAGAGAAGGAGGGGACAAAGAGAAGGAAAGAGGGAGGAGGTGGGGGAGTGATGGCAGGCTTCCCGCTAGGATGCTGACTTGGACCAGTGCAGATCTAGTTAGAAGGCCAACTTGGTAGAGGATGTGAGTGATGTTGTTGTAAGGGTGAGCAGGAGGCTACCCAGGCCCCTCCGGGGTTATAGCAACCAGGCAGGCAATGAAGAAGAAGCAGAAGTGAGGAGGCCCTGTGAGAAGTGAACTCAGAGAACTGAATCCCACTTGTAAGTTTGCTGCCCTTGGTATTATTATGGGCAGCCAGACTTACCTTCCTTTAATATCAGATGGCTCTCTACATAAAAACAAAGGAGAAAATAGACAATGATTTCAATTATTAAATGATTTTATGGTATCAAATGGTCGAACTGCTGATCCCCTCATCCCAAACCCTTAAGCAACGGCTAGTGAAATTTCTATTAACACCAGAAAGGAAGAACTAAATCCCTCCAGTAAATTTCAATGCACTGCTCAGTAACCCTGCTCCTCTGTGTGTTTGTAGCCACAGCAAATCACAATAAATATGCAGCAGTCTTCCAGAACAGGAACGCTTCATACCTCTGGGTTCGCTGGCTTCCTTTGAAACACAGCCATTGTCAGGCATCTCTCAAAAGAAAGACTTGGTGATGGGTTTCCAAACATCACGCAAGCCAGAACCTTCATTTTCACCTTTATATTCCTACAATCCCCACATGAGAGATATCTGGAGGTGATGCCTCTGCTTTTGGGGGTCCAGAGGATGGAAGTGGGCAAGTCACACATGGGGTGCAAGCTGCATGGGCTAAGGCTGGATTCAGAAGGCATTTCAGTGCTTGGCCTCTCAGCTGTCAAAGCTGATAGTTAATCCAATATGGAAACAAGCAAATGAAGGGAGAAGAGGAAGAAGGGAGGGAAGAGAATGGGAGCAGAAAGAAAAGGAGAAGAAGTGGGGGGAGGAAGGGAAGGAGGAAGCGACAGCAGGAGACTTCTCTGCTGGGTCAGAGCAGCCATGGCCCCACTCTCCAGTGAGGCCACAATGGTCGCCTTAATTGTGTGCTGAGCATTGCTCAGCCCTGCCTGACCAAACTTATTTAAATAGCATTAAATATGCATGGAGTCTATGGCCACCTGAGAAGTTAATTAGGTGACTTGTGGGAATGCTAAAAAGTAAGAATTTACCAGAGGTCAAGAAATGCCAGTGTGTTCAAGGATGTGATACCTACTGTTCCCACCGTTCTGTCTGTGGCAGACAGAATTCGCTAGGTAATAAGGGTGTCCCATTAACAGGGTACCGAAAAACACAGTTATTTAAAAAAAAAATCACAGCATGCCTTGGTATAATTAAAGATTTATTCATTCATCACACTTATTCTCAAAAGAAAAGACTGAATTTATTCCAGAGACTGTTTGCCTAACAGAAGGAGTCGCAACTCTTTGAAAATGAATGTTCTGAGTCAGCACCACCAAAACGTGATTTAAAGGAATAAAAACGTGTCCTTGCCATGAGATGTGGGTGACAGGTGCACAGGACATCTAGACTTAGTGATGCTGGAGAAAGGTTTAGTCAATGTCCTTTCGAAACGTCACCCTGTACTTACCAGGGGGAGGTAAGTCAGTTCCCAAAGACCCTGGGAGCAGAGCCTATAACTGTGTTGTGTGATGTCAGAGTAACCAACAGCCTAGACATTTGGTCCAGCGGCAATTAGCCAACCAGAGACTCTTGAGTTCTCCTCTTGGCCTATTCCAAAGCACCACTTTGGGCACACGGGTGGCATGTGACTTCCTGGTCCAAGAAGACAGGGCAATTGAGCTAATGAGTGAACTCTGAGGGAGGTGCATGTTAGACCGGATATCTTCTATCCTGTGCTTTGCTATGGGTCTTGACTGCCCTCTCCTCACACGGACGGGGTCTTGACATTCTTTTCTACCGATGCAGCGTTCCAGAGCTGTGGGGGCTGACTCTGAACAAGAGATGGTGTCTTTGGGTCTTTAGCAGTCTGAAGTGGCCCCAGAAACAATTGCCACTTTAAGACAGGAGGAAGTATATGAGACCTGCCTGCATTTTGTTTAGCCTAACTCCTGACATACAAGCATCTGGATTTTTTTTCTTTCTATAAATCCATGTCTACCTTTAAATGCCCCACATCCTGGTATTTTCTTTCAAGTGATTTTTTTTTTTCATTTTGCTAGCCTCGTCTGGAATGCATGGTGAAAACTGCCTTAAATTCGCTGCCAGTGAGCTATTCAGTCAACTTTCATCCCAATGACTTTTGCAGGCCTCTATGACTGATAATTTTGGATTTTCAGCTTTGAATGTGAGGACATTCTGAAGAGGTACAAGCCTGGAAGAGTGATTTGATGGCAAGTCTGTAACAGTCTTCTCTAATACACATGTATACATACATACATGTGCCCCTATGCACACAAAGACAGAAATTCTAATACTTTACAATACTTCAGGTTTATTTCATTTTTAATTGTGTGTGTATGTTCCTGTGACTGCAGATGCTCGTGGAAGCCAGAAGAGGGCATCAGATCCTCCTAGTATTGGAGTTACAGATGGTTGTGAGCCTCCACAAGTGGATGCTGAGAACTGAACGCTGGTCCTCTGAAAGATCAGCAAGTGCTCCTAAGAGTTGAGCCACCTTTCCAGCCCTATAACACTTTCATTGGATAAACACTCTGAGTACGTATTAGGATCAGGTTCATTGAGTACCTGATGATAATGATGGTATGAGAGCAGGTTTGGCACTTTATTATTTTTTTTTTTGTGGTAACTGATATCATGAAAAGGCAGTGAATCATTCCAAGTAGTCACAGACGCTGTGAAGCTGAACACCAAAACCTGGAGGCTGAAGTCTGTTGGTGATGCATGGGAAACCAGGGCAGACTGGTACAAGTGTTATCAATACAGCCATGAGTCCACAGAAAGCCTGAATGAGTGTTAGACCATATCTGGGTAGAGAGTTACATTTCGAGAGAAACAGAGGAGTGTGGAAGCTTGGCACAAACAGATAAGTCTCATGGAGAACAGCGTGGACATGTGTTTGTCTATAACAGAATAAACATGGAGAATGGAGGAGCCCAGGGTCAAGGGGAGCTGAAGATAGAGCTACAGTTTGGCACCAGCACAATGGTGGCTTCTCTGTGCAGGGAAGGAGCCATTGTAGCAGATCTTAAGAACCAACCCATGCTTTGGTGGGTGAACAGAAGAGACTGTGGACAATGACAGATTTGCACTGTGGAATAATCCTTCCGTGCACTGTGAATATATATTGCTCTCATTGGTCAATAAAGAACTGACTGGCCAGTAACTGGGCAGGTAGTATAGGTGGAACAGCCAAACTGAGGATGCTGGGAGGACAAAGGGCAGAGACAGTAAAGTAACCAGAGGATGGGGGTGGGGGTCAGGGCAGGGAATAAGACACACTGGAGGACAGGTAAAGCCATGAGCTGCACCGCAATACAGAGATTAATAGAAATCGGTTAATTTAAGCTATAAGAGCTAGTTAGCAGTAAGCTTGAGCTATTCAAAGTTACTTGGGACTGGTGGCTGGGAAAGAAAACTCCACCTACAGATTTGTGACCTGGAAGAATAAGGTGAATAAATCCTTTCATCCCCAAACTGCTTTTGGTCGTGGTGTTTACCACAGCAAGAGGAAGCAGACTGGAAGCAATGGAAAGCAGTTTCTACCATTAAAGTAAACCCCAGCTCTCAATCTGGTTAACTCTTAAATAGTCATTGAATTTTACTGACTTATAAATAAGATGGGACCCCAGGAAATTTGCCTGCAAAGCACAGAAATGTTAAAGTATAGAAAAAATTCAAAAGAAGAGTGCATTTGGGACGTGAGGAGCCAGGAGCTTGGCATGGGCTGTGCTGGGTGCAGGGGGTGGTCCCCGCCTTCAGCCTCCAGGTGCAGTCTGATATTCACACCTGTGTGACACGCCATGGTTTGGATTTCTCCTGTCAGCATTCTTCTTTGAAGAGGACATGTAGTGGGTTATTCTCACCGGGAACTGCTCCTGAGTGAAGATAGCTCATGGAGAATAGTCTTTGACCAACTGGGGTTTCCTTAGATTATTTTTTTCCCCAGAGCAATGCTTGATTTATGCCAAGCTGTTCTCGAGGGAGTTATATAAGTTCAGTTTCTCCTTTTATGAGAACACAGGGCCTGGTATGGTGATGCATGCTTGTATTCCTGATACTCAAAAGAATGTGATAGGTAACTTGGCAGGTGAAAGACCAGGCTGGGATGTGCATCAAGTTTCTGTCTCAGAAAATCAAAAGAAACGCAGTCAGGGTCCTTTGGAAGTGATAAGGGCATAAGAGATGGTGAGTGCATTGGTTTTTTCAGAACCCAGTGTAAGTGGTAATGCCAAAGAAAATGATGTCTCTGGAAACCGACTGTGATGGTTAATACCAGTTGTAAACTTGATAACACATCAATTAGGAGGCAAGTCTCAAGGCACACTTGTGGGGGGTTGTCTAGGTTAGATTGGTCTCAGGGACTGCTTGTAGGGGTATCTTGCTTTCAGCTGAGGTGGGAGGACCCACATATTGTGGATCACACATTCCCGGGGACAGTGAAAACTAGGCAAGCATGTATTCATTACTCCCCGCCTTCTAACTGGTGAGATGTGTTCACTAGTTTGGAATTCTTGCTGCATTGTCTTTTCCTCAGTGAGCCCTATATACCCTGGACCATGGGCTGAAGCCAACCTTCCCTCCCTTGAGTTGCCTTACCAAGGTTTGGACAGCAAGTTGAAAAGAAACTGAAATGTTGACCCAAATGCAATTGTGAGTTTTTTTTTTTAAACCTTCTAACTCAAGAAAATTTACTAACCATCTATTAGAATAGTTGTAAGCCCTTGAGGCACAGGAGTAGCTGGGACCTGATCTGAGGACCTCCAACTACCAGGTTCCACCACAGAACACCCTAAGTACTGTAATTGCTGGACCCAGCCACTGCCCTGCAGGATAAAAAGCACAAGCTTAGAACTTGAAATCCCACCAATCCCTGATCTTACCCTAAGCTCTGGACTGGAAATATGAGCAATATTTACTCCATCCTGGAAAGATTTCCCCCAAGAAGTCCTTTTTTTTTAAAAAAAAAAAAAAAAAAAGCCTGTCTTTTGCTCAGTTCTCTGCTTCTTCTTGCCTGAGCCACCTTCCTGAGTTCTTGCCACACAGTAAATCTCTTGTGTGTACTTTGTTGTGTGGTGTGGCTTCGTGGCATTTCTTGGCTCCTGACTGCCAGGATACTTTCCTTCTCAGAACTGTAACACTTACAGTAGTGATAGTTGCTGTCATTTGAACCACAGCACGCTCCTAATCCTTTCCAAATAGTTCCAATCCTGGTGACTGACCATTCAAATATATGAGCCAAGGGGCACATTCTCTCAAATTATGACAACGGTTCACACTGTCATAGGAAATACAGTCATGCGTCTTATATTTTACATCTGGAAATGGACTTATATTGAGGATTGATAAGATTGCTTACAACCTAACAATGACAGAAATAATCTCATTAAAATTGTAAAGAAGATCAGTAGAGAGTCATTAAAAAAGACACACAAAGAGTCATGAGGAGGGAAAGTAACCAATAGCGTAGTTAAGGAATGGAGCTAAAATTGCAGAGAAATACCACTTCCCTGGGCAGAGCGGTACCCTTCACAGTATGCCAGGACAAGAATGCAGATGCCTGTAACTATGGAGAGTTCTCCAGGTGGATCTTTATCCGGATATACAAACAATGTAAAGTCATAGCCACCATCAAAATGATGGAGCCATTGCTTTAGCTGTGTTTTTATGATTATGAAAGCAGTCCTACCAACCATCATCAGGTCTCATGTACGCAGCACAGTGGCCATTAAGTTCAGCGAATCTGCCACCACCGTGATCTCTAGAACTCGATTGTCCTACTTTGAAGGTTTGCAGCCTTCGGCTAAAGTCTCCTTTTCCCCCCCCCATCAAAGCCTCTGGCGCTGTCTTTCTTTTCTCTGTTTTTATTACTTCCAATATTTAAATTATACACCTAAGTGAAGACGTGGAAATCTTGACCCTTCTAATGTGCTTTTCAGGGAATATAAGAAGGAGATGTGTGTGCACTTATGCATACCTGAGCTCTAACCACTTGGGAAGCAGAGGCAGGGGGATTATGAGTTCAAGAACGGCCTCAACTTGTGTTATTGAGCAAGACCTTGCCTAACAAAACAATTGCTTACAGCAAAAATGTAATCTGCTTGTGGAAATGACAGTAAAAGCAATGTGGAATTTGGGGAAAATATTAGTGATAGAAATAATGTATTTTAGTAGTTATGCTTCTCGGTATTCAGCCGAGAGCTGAGAATATAGATTTGAAACAGAAAACAACAACAAAAGCCCCCGTGTATTCAGAAGTTAGCGGTGTCAATTTTACGTTATCCAGAGTGTAAAGAGAGAGAGAGAGAGAGAGAGAGAGAGAGAGAGAGAGAGAGAGAGAGAGAATGTGTGTGTGTGTGTGTGTGTGTGTGTGTGGATCCATCAGTGAGCAGACCCCACGGAGGTGTGAATACAAGCTATAGAATGCCACTGGGAACCAACGCACCACTGACACCTGCTGGATACAGACAGTCAGTGTATACACACACCCCAGTCCGGCCAGTGTGAGTCAGTCAGGTGGAACCCGCACAACTGAATGCCCTGGAAAATTCTCTAGACCAGTGGCCATGGTGCGGTCCGTCGCTAGACGTGCAGCAGTGATGTCTCCAGCTCCAGCCTGCTGCCCCTGGGCTGTGAAGTGTCTCAGCATGGATCCTGAGTTCACTGGACAGTTGGGACTCTTGCCTTATGCAAACTCAGAGAACCCAAAGAGAAGTTTCTCTCCCTGGCTTTTTTTTCTTCCCATTTTCTAACTTTGACTTAATAACAGTGTATTTTGTCAACAGCTTTGCTCATTGTCAGAAATGCACTGTAAAGCAGTATTCCACTCAGTGGCTCAGAGTAGCATCCCTCCCCAACACACACAGCAGAGATGTCTTCTCTTTGGTGCTTTCTGGTTGAGTTTCATTCAAGAATAAGAATTTGGGCCATGGGGGACTGAATACAACCAGCCCCTAAATCCATGTGTTGAGATTATGGTGACGTGGGTGACACAAAAAAAAAAAAAACATTTATCAACCTTAAAATATTGAATGAACATCCCAGACTTACTTTAATCACTGTGTTTCTCATGACAGCTCAATTATCTTCTCTTAACTGGTTTTTCTTTTTTCCTTCCTTCCTTCCTTCCTCCCTCCCTCCCTCCCTCCCTCCCTCCCTCCCTCCCTCTCTTTCTCTCTCTCCCTCTCTCTATCCATCCTTCTCCCTTCCTTCCTCCCTCCCTCCCTTCCCCTCTCTTTCTTTATCTCTCTCCCTCTCTCTATCCATCCTTCTCCCTTCCTTCCTCCCTCCCTCCCTTCCCCTCTCTTTCTTTATCTCTCTCCCTCTCTCTATCCTTCCTCCCTCCCTCTCTCTTCTCTCTCTCCCTCTATCTTTCTATCCATTCCCCTTCCTTCCTTCCTTCCCTCCCTCCCTCCCCCCCCCCCCCCCTCCCTCCTTCCTTCCTTCCTTCCTTCCTTCCTTGACATCAGTGATGCACTTTCTAAGCTAAGGTCTTTGCCCACTCCCTCCTGGTGTGGTGTTTACAGATGAAATGCCTTTGTTCTTTCCTCGGATGACTTCACTCTGTGAGTGCTCACTGCTTAAATTACCCCTTCCTCACCCCTTCACCTACCTAATTACCCAGTATGTCAATAACCTGTGAGATTATTTTCTTCCTCTGTCCGTAGCCCCTGATGTAAGTACCCCCTCATCTTGGGCTTCTGATTCGTCTTCGGGTCACCTTGGAATCTGCCATGATGACATATTGTCTCACAAGCAGAGTCCCCTGTTGCCAACACCGTGATGATAACCTCTGATGAAATCCTGGCGAATGTTGATGTATATTGAAATGTGTTTTCAGAACCACATTTTCGGCTTCAAATTTTATTGAAGATCTTTTCCAACGCGTGTTAACAGTAAAATTGGTGACAACATGATGGATGCTGTGCCCTTAGAAACATTCCTTTATGGCGTTATTAGAAACCCCCACCTCTCAGGAAACTGTGAACCTGCGTGGTGTTCTGTCTTAGGCAAACAGTGACTTCAGGGTCTAAGCAACTTTACAGTCAGTTTTCAATAAGGCAAACCGTGCATCTGAAATGACAGCTATTAAAATCGAAATGCGCTCTTCCCTGCATTTGTGCTGGCTTGCTGGGCCCACTGGCCACTAAGACTCATATCTGTTGACTTCTGAGTGGATTTGCGGTAGTTTTAAGGGCGCCATAGACTTTGTTCCCATTTGTTACTCAGTCGCTCTTTTTCCTCCTGGTATTCTCTCTCCTTTGGGTTTTTAATATAAAATGGAGGCAGCACCCCAGCTGCCGTGTATCCCATGGAATAGCCCATCCTCTTAAAGAGCTCTTTATGCCTCCTTGGTCTCCATGCTGATCAAGATTTTGCCAGGAGACACAGCAATAAAAGGCTGTGCTGTGTGACCTAGCATTCAGGTTTGATCTCCCAGCACTGTGGTCTCCTTATTCCTTTAGGATGCCAATCGTGTCCCTGCCCTGCTATGGGCTTTGCTGTCTTTTGTTTATTGATTATTTTTTCATTCACATCGCTACTAAAATTGCATGTTATTAGAGTCTCCACTCTCATTTTTTGTATATTAATGTAAATCAAATACCAAACATAAAACATTCAACTCATGTGTGCTTCAAACATGGTGCTCTTGCAACACAGCAGGTGGTCCTTTAGACTTTCCTGAGCCAATGGAGAGAAGAGTAGCCACCAGCCCTGGATGGCACATGCTTGGCTGGGTGGAAGGAGTCTCAGCAAGACCAGATGAGTGTTTCCCTGAATCACCGCTAGGTGGCTGACACCAAGTGCAAGCGGAGCCTACAATGGCTTGCAGTGACAGAAAGTAAACATATAAACAAAGCCTTAACAATTATAGTCAGACTGGAGTCAGCTACAGAAATTTCCCATGCCATATGGGGAGAGGAGAGAAAGAGAGGGAGAGAGAGAGAGAGAGAGAGAGAGAGAGAGAGAGAGAGAGAGAGAGAGAGAAGGAGGAAGTGAGCTATTTAATTGTAATCCAATGGACAGAGTATCAGTGGCTCAAAGTTGAAATAGTTATGTAACCAGATAATTGAGTATCCAAACAAAGCATAAAGGCCCTGTGCACAGGAATTCAAACTTCTAAATAATTTAGGCACATCCTCCTTGACCCAACTCCAGAAAAGTGAATTGCAATACTGACTTTTCTCAGCAAGCACTGGAGAAACTATTTCATGTGCCATCAATCTCCCAAGCTCACTTTATCTACGCAGCTGAGGTTGCTGATGGTCAGTGCTTCATAGGATGCATCTCTCTGGCGCGTCTCCCGAGAACAAACAACTTCAGTCTAACTCAGACAACACAGGGCCAATGCTGAGGGAGGCAGGCCATCAAACACTGGTCCGGGATCCACACCTGCAGAGGTCTTCACAGACGAGGGACAGCTGAGACAAGTCCACTATGGTGCTCTGAGGAGACTGTAGATGAAGGGGTATCTTGATTCTTAGGGTCTGACATCAGAGCAAAGAGTGTGAGGCGGAAACTAAGGAAATGTTAAAGAAACATCACATGTACCCAAAAGAAACTGTGAAGACTCTGCATTTAAGTGTGCACACATTTACACCCCAAATAAACAGCATTTATTTATTTTTTTCATTTATTTTTTTTCTTTTTTTTAAATTTATTTATTTATTAAGGATTTCTGCCTCCTCCCCGCCACCGCCTCCCATTTCCCTCCCCCTCCCCCGATCAAGTCCCTCTCCCTCATCAGCTTGAAGAGCAATCAGGGTTCCCTGACCTGTGGGAAGTCCAAGGACCGCCCACCTCCATCCAGGAATAAACAGCATTTAAAACAGAAAGAATGTGAAGTGAAAATAAATTTTTGTCAAAATAAATCAATCACGTTTGTATGATCATAAATGAAAATAAAAACCCAGTGAAGTAAAGCATGAATAAAATAACATAAGGATCATTAGTATAAAGTCGAAACACTGGCAAGGCAGATGAAAAATATTCAAAATGAGAGAGAAAGAGAATAAAGAATCAAATGAAGTAACTAATACCAGAAGAATAGTAATAATTGAAATTGCAGTAATAAAAAAAACTTGAGAAAAGTAGCCCTTGTCTCCAGGCAGGAAGAATTTCAAAACAACAATGAAATATTCATAGAGGAACAATCCTCACCTCTAGCAGCAGGCGGTACACGCCAGCCACACTAGCTTCTCCGTGGTTTCTTTCTTTTTAGCACCAAACAATTCATGTTGAAAGGGACAAATTAGGGTGAGACTTTCCATGTAACCACAGTTAACTCTGAGGACATCTGACTCACGGAGTTTCCACTAGAGAAACTGGGTATTTATCAGCAGTTTTCACGCCATTCATGGGCTAGCAGTTATTTCTTTATTTCAAAGACTGGAGACTATTCTATCCACGTCCTCAGCCTTAATAAACACTTTCATCAGGATTCTGAGGAAAGACAGAGTCAAGGGGAGGTTAAACTGGAGAGACAGGTTGAGGAGGAAGCCGCCGTGGGAGGTGTGAGCAATGCAGCTCCTTAGACACAGGAAAGATCTCATCGAGGACAGTGACCTCTTACACTGGAGGGTGATTGTCTAGATGTTCTTTAGGGTGTTACAGGAGCAAACACGGTATGCCTGAGACCCTGGAGCACTGTCCTCATATGCTTTAAGGTCTGATCTGAGGAGCAAAGAGCGGCCAGCTATAAGCAAGTCTCAAGTCAAGAACACAGGACTTCCTACACCTCATAGAACACCTGTGTCCCATGCTGCCTCTTAGCAAAGGGGAGGATTCCTCATAGCAGGAGAAACAGCACTGAACTTCTCAGTCAAGGAGTGGAGAACTGGGAAAGGAAACGGCGATGGGGAGGAGGGAAAAAAAACAGAAAGTTATTGGAAGGAAGAAAGGTAAAAGCTGAGGAACCATCAACATAAAATTAGTGCTCGAAGCTTGAGTAAGCAGAGTAAACATACCAGTGTTCGGCCTCCTCATGAGAGCAGAGGAATGAAATTTCATATTCAAAATCAGCTGTCTGCTTTAGCAGAAAGACACACAGTCATGTGCCCAGAAACAGCAAAGCAAGGTGATAAAGGGAACTGGCGCGAGCAAAGAAAATGTCAGTGGGAAATACAATGTCCGTGCAATGATTGGACGAGATTTCAGAGTCAAAGCCTTTGAGGGGAAAGGAATAAAAGTTGCACAATTTCAAGATACAGAATAGTAACCAAGCCGAGCATGCTCCTGCCTTACCCTGTCGCAAGCACAACTTCAGTAAACGCAAAGATAGATTCGCATCCATAAAAGTGCATTCTGGGAAGACAGGTGACAGAGGGGAGATTGATGTGTCTCCAAGCGCCCCCAACAGGCCAGTCACATTCTAAGAATGGGAGTCGTTTTCTCTCCCTTTTGGTGGAAAACAACTTTTGTAATTAAACTATTATTTACCATAATTAATTTCACCAAACATTAGCCAATTACACAGAGGGCACACATATTTAATTCTATTTTCTCGTAATTGTTTTGTGTGCTAGTGAAACAAAGCAGATTCCATAGCACCCCAACTCTAAAAACTGAAGGACAGGTTCCCAGCAGCTCATTTATTGTCCGCTCCTTGGAGTCAGGCCTCTGGCTATGGCATAGATCACACTCCGTATCTCACATCTGTGTGCTGTTTTGAAACCGTGAGGTGATGATGGTGTAACACCACGGTTACTGCTTCACCGTCACCACCGTAAGAGCAACTTGGGGGAGAACCATCCGCTGTGGATTAACACTGATTTCTCCAGGGTGTTCTATAACTCCAGACCAAAGAAACACATAGACTTTAGGAACTCTGTCACCCGGTCAGGGAGGGCTGCAGGCAGGAGGTCAGACAGGAAGGCACGCACGTGTTTAATCCATGAGAGAACTAGTTCCTTGTGAACTGCAAACCAGCATTTCTATCAAGCCTGTGTCATCCCATCTGTGGCAGGGTAGGTGACATCTAGAAATGTGCACAAGTACAACTGTCTATGCACACGTATGTATGTAGGTATCCAATACAGACATAAGTAGGCAGATACATACATGACAGATGGATACCTAAATATATAACATATGCGATCATACATAGGTAGAAGGGTAGATAGATAATAGTTCTGTTGAGTATTCAAAATAAGGACAAGAAAGGGAAAGGGAGGAAAAGAAAAGAGGCATGGAGGTTGGAGAGATGGCTCAACAGTTAAGAGCACGGACTGTTCTCTCAGAAATCCTGAGTTCAATTCCCAGCAGCCATTTGGTGGCTCACAACTATCTGTAAGGAGATCTGGTGTCCTCTTCTGGCCTGCAGGGACACATGCAGGTAGAACACTGGATACATAATCCACAAGGATGACCCCAGCTAAGACCCTAAGTAACAGAGGAGAGGGTACTTGACTGGTCTTCCCCTGTAGTTAGACTGATGACTATCTTAAATGTCACCATAGAACCTTCATCCAGCAACTGATGGAAACAGAGGCATTGGAGCACTAGACTGAGCTCCCAAAGTCCAGTTGAAGAGTGGGAGGAGTGAGAATATAAGCAAAGAGGTCAAGACCACGATGGGTTTACCCATTGAAACAGTTTACATGAGCTAATGGGAGCTCACCAATTCCATTTGGACAGAGAAGGAAACAGCATAGGACCAAGCTAGACCCTCTGAATGTGGTTGACAGTTGTATGGCTGGGGCAGACTGTGGAGCCACTGGCAGTGGTACCAGAATTTATCCCTACTGCATGTACTGACTTTTTTGGAACCTATTCTCTTTGGATGGATGGATACCTTGCTCAGCCTAGATATAGTAAGGGGAGGGCCTTGGACCTTCCCCAAAGCGATGTGCCTTACCCTCTCTGAGGAGTGGATGGGGGGTCAGGGGGTGAGAGGGAATGGGAGTGGGAACTTGGATTAGTATGGAAAATGAAAAAAATACAGTTTGTTTTCTTTTTAAAAATTAAAATAAAAAAGAAAGGGTAGTAAAAAACAAAAGAAAAGAATCATGACTAAAAACGGGGAGAGGGAGAAACCAGAAGAAATATTGGCTTCTTTATCATTTCAAGGAGGGTATTCTAAAACATTCTAGATACTTATCAAAACTAAAGTGAAAATTATTTAGCTTTATAACATAATTCATTTCAACATATTTAACCACAAGAGGGTCCTAACACAATAAGCCACATCCAAGTGCCCAAATAAATACAATTTATAAAAAGTGATAAGTGAATAAAACATAAATGTGGACAATAGTAAGCTAATACTTTATTCCTTTTGCTACGAGCCGGCATTTTATATAGAAACCTACGATGACATCTATAGATACTCATTTTTAAAAGGTGAGTATTTTTTTTAGCATATTTTAAATTAATATTTCATGGTTAATGCTATTGGTGTTTTAATTTTTCCCATTTTTCTTGTCCATACACTTTTGATGAACACAGACAGGGCCAAGTTTTGTTTGGGTCAAGCTCCACATACTTAGGAGGATTATTTTGGATGAAACAGATTTAGCGTCAGTCCCAGGAGAGGTTTTCCTGGAGTTTGGGGCCTGAGAGGACAGTGCGGACCAGGCTCTGGGGCTTTCCCGAGTGCTGATGACAATCCCAGTGTTGGGGAGGTGAGATCCAAAGTGAAAGGGGTTACTAACACAAGCCAAGACAACGAGGAGCAAAGGACCCATGTAAAGTAGAATGGCCTCTTTTTGCCCCTCTTTTTGATATTAAAAATATGAAAAATCTTTTAAAAATATTCTACAGAAATACGGGTATTACCTTCTTCAGCTTTGGCTTCAAGGTTCCCCGCTCGCTCATCTCCAGAAGGTCACGGCTGAGCTGTACAAGCCTGCCCTTCATTTAGAGGGCCTCTTGCATTCATATTTAACTTTCTTTCATTCCTGGCCTTTATTAGCTCAGTTCCCAGAGCTTGTAGCACATTTTCAACAGCAACCCTGGGAGGACGTAAACGCAGAATAATGTATCAGGACTCAAATTTGCATGGTCAAATGTCAAAAAAATTAGGCCTTCCCCAGAACCATGTCACGAGAAATAACATAAAGTGGGCAAACTCAACAGCAGGCATGCCATTATCAGTTAGCGCACGCTGTCATCAGCGCCAGCCAGCAGGAGCACTGGTCATTAGCCAGACTCTGCCGGGGAGCCTGAAATGCTTCCTCTTCCTTCGTTCTCAAGATTTTCATTTCTTCCCCATCGTCTGACAATATTTGACAGAAGTCCGCAATGCGGCATTGCCTCCCTGACAGGGAAGTCGGGGCATGGAGGAGCCTGCGTGTGGGGGAGGATGCAGGGATGTTTCAGCAAAATCCACAAATGTCCACTGTCAGCTGGAGGGATGCCGGGATTGCGTACCTATCAGATAAATACTCATTAAGAGTAATCACTTTATTTCGGCTCCGTAATGACATTAACAAGCCTGGAATACAGGGAATTACACAAGTCAGAACAAATAATTGAATATTCCACCGTTCGGGAGCACAGCGCTGGCCTGCTTTTATGTCAGGCCGGCTCTGAAGCCAGCACGAGTGCGCAATTAGATAATAAGCTTAAGCAGCATTAAATTGGCACCGTGCGTGCCACTGCTGAGAAAAAAAGCACCATTAATTGTTTGGCGCCAACCTGCTTGTAATTTCACACGACGCAGGTACAAGTGAGACAGCCTAGGTTTTATTTAAATGGACCCACACAGAGGGTTTACACAGACCCAGCGAAGGAGAGATGAGAAGAATCTGAGGAGAAACGTGTCCGCAGAGGCTGCTCATAAACTGCTCTCTCTTTGAAAGAACAAGAGACAGGTAAAAAGTCAGCAGAATGCTTTTAAATTTCAGGTTTCCATGGTAATGTGAGCAAGTGCCATGCATGTATGCATCTACGTGACGTAGGAGAAAATACACACCACACACACTCATGCACACGCACGCACGCGTGCACACACATGCACGCGTGCACACACCTTTCACCTTTCTTCAAGTATTCCTACAAGACGTTATTTTTGTCAAAATTGCCCTAAAGTTTCCCAAACATGTGGATTACGTAAACACTCTCACGGTCATACATACCAATGTCGCTCAGTGCTTGGCATTGCTCGTCACAGAGAATCTATGCTAATTTGTCGAAGCTCAGAAAAACTGAATGAGTTTGAGTTTGAGCTGTGCATGAGAAGAGAATTAAAAACTGATTCGAGCACCATGCACCAGATAACCTGCCTAAATCGTCTGCAGCACGGTGTCCTGAACTAGGCAGCTGGTGTTTTGATAGCCACCACCCTGTGCCACATCGGAACGGCACTTGGTCCAGGGTTGCCTCGACTTTGAACTAATCTGAGGTAGCAAATGACAACGACAGTTAGGAGTGCTTAAGCAAGCCGGAGATACACTTGGACCCTGCCACATCTCTACTTACCACTCTGACCAGAATGGAGAAGATGAGATAGGGGAGAGGTTGGGGACATTGGGAGGGCCGCTCAGGAGGTGTCCTTGGCTAGCCAGCTCCCATCATGACTCTCAGTCAATGGGGTTATTCAGAAGAACCAATCAAGGCTAGTACTTGATAGGCAAATGCAATAATCATTTATAATCCTGACAGGCTGAGGGTCTCGAAGGCAAACCTTCATATACACCGTGGGTTTGAAAATAAGAGAAAGCAAATAAAGAAATCTCTATATTCTTCAGAAAATGTCTTTCCTCTCCCTAGTCCTACAATCTTCCAATCAAGGGCTTTCTTTATCACCCCAACCTCACAGCACGCAAAAGCCATTTAAAATCTATTTTTCTAAGTATCTCATTGCCTGTCTATAATTCACAAGGGTGTTTCCAAGTTATTATTCAATAAAGGCAAAGAGAAAGGGAAGTCAGTTCCAACTCCAAGACCCTTTAGAATATGCCAATAAATTTAAGACTGAGCACTGAGACAGAACGTTGCGTATTTATCATATCTGTCCTGTGAAATACCTTGCAAGAAGTGTGTTTCCAAGTTGCTTTCTATGTAGAAATGGTACCCAGCATGCCATGCTGTCTATGACAGGCACTCAGCCTGCCTTATGAACACCCATGGAGATGACATGTTTACTTAGGGAACAGAAGTGAAGATTAACAGTAGTAGAAGTATTTTCTTCCTCCTTTCATTCACTTTCTCTAGCTCTCGTCAAACATTTGCACTGAGTGTGCATCTTTGTGTTGCAGCAATGACACTAATTGCCCTGTATCCAACAGCAATACATTTATTAGTATTTGTTGCACACTTATTTATACAGCACACACGTAGGATATTCAAAGCCTTTCTTAAACCATGTCCCTTTGTATTGGCTCAACTGACATAGCTAATTGTGAAGCACACATCCAGAGGAAATTACACTATATAAATGGGCGATGTGGTAAGGATGTACAGAAATGATGACTGAGCGTCTACTCTAGGCCAGGTCTGGGATCCTCTGTGTCTGAGGAAGTGACAGGACATACTTACGACGGTGTGTTCAGAACTCTCCCCTTCCATCCCTTACAACAAACACTGCTGCTGTGCATCAGCCTCCTTGATATGCAAGCCACACCGCATATTGCTGCCATTCCTATCATTTGACATGTTATATAGGTATCAATTAACAATGATAATGAATGGGCATATTTGTATTCGAATTCAACTGTTGTATAATGGATGCATGTAATGAAACGTTCGTTGCAAAGTATCTCATTCTATGTAAAACTTTTAGAATTTCTATCAGTTAACAAAAACATTAATTATAATGAGAAATATAATAAGCATAAATTAAACATTGAGTTTGTGTCATTTTTTTTTCTTTTCTGACTTCTTTGTAATTAGATCTGACTGATGTATATCAGTAATGTTCCTCTTTCTCCAAATCTTTTTAAAACCTTTTTGAAAATCAAGTTTGCTGGCTTCACACTGTCTTAGTTTTTGCTTTAAAAAAAAAAAAGTCTTTGCTTTTTTTTTTTTTCCTTTTGAGAGGATTGTTTTAGTGGACACAAGATGCTAGGTCATTGGATTATTATTCTTTATCTCCTTCGTGCACCATCCCTGGTAAAAAGCTCCGTGCTGCCTTTTTTTTTTTTTTTTTTTGACCTGATAGGTTTCTCCCCTCTAGAGACTTTCCGTTTGTCTTTGGTCTTCTGCCAACTCTAACTGTTCTCATGATTGCTCTCCAGTTCTTGGCTGCTCTGTCGTTCTGTTCATCTATCCCTTTCTCTGGCAGTGAACCTTGCTACCTGATTTCCTGGTCTCGAATGCCCCCACCTTGTTCTCTGGAACAATCTACAGTCACAGAGCATATCACTTTTAAGGGGAAACACATATGATTCTCTCACGTGACCATCTTGTTCCTGGCTCATCTCTAGATTTAGCCAGAAGTTCTGGTAGTTAGTGAGTGTGTACGTCTGAGGATTGTGCCTTGGTCCAATCCAATGCAGAGGCGTCTGGAGCTTGGAGGGGGCTCCTCTGGGACCTGAGGGACACAGCTCAGCTTCCCCCACCACCCTCGCTGGCTTTCTGTTTTCTTGAAGCAGTTCCTTAATGAAGCACTTCCCACAAATCCTTGCTTCAAAGTCTGCTTCTGGTGAAGAACACCAAAGAAAGAGATCACGTTATTAAGCGTTCAGTTCTAAGAAGCATGGATTCTCATACTGTCTCCCTATTTATTTAGCTTCTGGGGAGATATGCCTGATTTAGTCAACCCACTGATATTAAAATAGAAATCTACGTGTGAATCTTTTGACTTGAAGTTAATCACTTTTTAAGTTTATTTGGAATAAAATATAATTACATAATTTCTCCCCATCTCTCTCCTGTATGCAACTCCTCCCACATTCCCCTGGTTCCCTCCCAAACATTATCAATGTTACATGTTTGTCTATCAGAACAAATAAATAGGTACACACTGCCCAGTGAGCCCATTCAGTGTTGTGGTGTGTGTGTGTGTGTGTGTGTGTGTGTGTGTGTGTGTGTGTAGGAGTGACCACTTGGTTAACGAGTTAGAGGGAATCAACATGGGAAAAACCCATTCTCCCATCTCAACAGTCATTAATTGTCTCTAGTTTTTCTAGCGAGGAAGGGACCCTATGAGACTTTGCCCATCTATGTTATCATTGTTCAGTTCTTTTCTAGGCACCATTTTGTTGACATTTGATGGGTGTAGTTTCCCTGTAGAATCTGGTAGACACTGTTTGGCAGAAGACTTCCTGGTCTTCTGAATCTTAGAATCTTTGCTTTGTTTCTGATCTAATGTTCCCCGAGTTAGGAATTCCATTGTAGATGCAACCCACAGTCGGTTCTCTGCATTTCCACAGTTGCAGACCTAAGCAATATTCTGCATCTGGCATCTGCTACAAAAAAAAAAAGGATTCTCTAATGAGAGAGGAGAACTGCACATATCTATGGGTATACAGATCAGCATTTAGAATGCACTTAGGAGTTACACAGGTTTAATAAAGTGGCGGTAATAGGTACTCCTTTAAGATGCACAACCTCCCTAGCCTCGGGGAGTTGGCTAGGTTTCTAGTACTAGGCATGATTTACTCCCCGTTGAGTGGGCCTTAAGGCCAATTAAGTAGCTGTTGGTTACTGCCAAGATATAAGTGCCACTATCACACCTTTAGGGATATCTTGCTGTGTCCATCATTGCTGTGGTTCATAGGCTCACAGCTGAGCAGGGCTATTGATTGATGCGAGTTATATTAATAAAATTGTCTTAAGTAGGATGAGCAATGATCCCAGGTTTCCTGGCTCCAGTCCATCTTCCTCTTAACACTGAAAACAAATACTTGTTCCAACAAATTTCCATTTCAGGGAACACAGTTCGTGCAATTGGGATCGCCAGGACCCTTACACTGGCAGCTTAGCTTCCTCTTACCTGGTGTAACTTTGGATGTCTGTATAGCTGGCCTCACCCTTGCCAGCTTCTGTGTGGCCTTAATGGCTCTTGCCAACTCTCCCAATGACTGCCCTGTGTTCTCTCACGTCCACTGATGAAATTTGAAACAGTTCTCTCCTACAATAGATTTGGATTTCACTTTTGACAGTGCCGCCAGGTGGGATCATCTGGGCCTAGAGGGGGATGGGGCCACTGGTTCTCTTCTGTTACGGGAACAGCTGTCGCTAGGCCGTTCAAACAGTGTTGAGTTGCATCCCTCTCAACACTGAGTTCTGAGTTGAACTCCATGCTTCTTGGAGAAAGTGATCGATCACATGCCATATGTCAGCTGTCTGTCCCAGATGGATCCCCGATGACTTATTTAACAAAGGCACAAGCAGACACTGGGCCAACGTGAGCAAAGACGTCCATTTGAATGAAGCAACCATCTCAACAGTGTTCCTGGACCAGGGACTCTCCAAGGGTGTCTGTCAGACCACAATAGGGCAGGTGCCACCAGAAAATGTGCTACAAATTTAATTATTGAGACCTACAGCAGGTGGCCATATCTAAACTCTGGTTGAAGCCTGAATTAGGCCCCCACCATAGCAGGGAAATCCTGATGCATGGCCAAGGATTTGAAATAATACCCTAATATTTACATGCTACCTTAATCATGGATTTGAGAAAAGATAAGCGATTTTATCAGTCATGAAGAATAAGCACCTTAGCTCCATATTTGCAGTGGTAATCACTCAACATTTATTTAATGAAGTCGAAGTCTGCTAGACAGACTATGTGCAAGAGACAGAGAGATAGCCACTTACTTGGGATTTCTATAAGGTCGGCTGTTCCTGAGTGGTGTGGGGGTGAGGACTCATTGGAGGTCTTGTGTTGTAGGAGCTGCGGGTTGCATTCTGCCACCCCAGCTCCTGGTCGCCTGGCTAGCTTTAAACCCAAAATAACAACATACAAACTGTATTCATTTAAACACTGCTTGGCCCACTAGCTCTAGCCTCTTACGGGCTAATTCTCATATTTTGCCTAACCCATTTTTAGTAATCTGTGTAGCACCAGTCTTACCGGGAAAGATTCAGCATGTCTGACCTGGCGGCTTGCTTCATCGTGTCTGCCCTGAGAGGAGCTGCGTGATGTCTGAGCTCACTTTGTCTTCCTCCCAGATTAGCCAGGACTGTCTACACATTGGGACCTTCTGACCAGAGGACAGAGCAGGGTTTTCACGCAGAGCTGGCATTTAAGAGCATCCTGTCCCTCAGGCTTTGATGTATTAGTTGATCTTTCCCCTGACAGCAAGCAAGAAAGATTCCTTTCAATATTTTTAAACAGTAAAGGGACAAAGGTGTTTGTTCTATTCTTTCCACATCAAATCATTCCATTTCAAACTAGCATTCAAGAGTTGGTTGAGGAGAGTGGAGACCATCGTCACAGTGTGCTCTGCTGAAGGACAATAATGTAGGGTAAACTTGACACCAATTTCACAACCAGAACACTCTCTGCTGCAGAACAATGTTCACACCTTCAGAGTCGCTGTAAACACAAGAGAGGAGACCATGAGTCTGTGCGGCTTTGAGGCACTCTTTGCCAAATGAGTGGTGGGCATAGAGTCAGGATGCTGACCCTCACCCTGGCCCCAAGCCCAAGAGTCTCAGACATTTATGAAGCCATGGCCTTGGTTTCCTGCCTTCCTATTCCAGGGAAGCCTGCTTGCCCTGTAGCTTTAAGAACAGCGGGACACAGTGCACAGTATAGCTAACGTGGGCTCACGGGAGAAATATGGAAGAAGTGCTGTCAGCTTTGGCATTCTGTGATGGACTCTTTCAGCAATAGCAGGGAACCATCTTGATATACAGCACACATACCACACACACACTTCACCCTATATTTTGGTTTTCTTGTTTTTTTCTGGTTCATACTTCATATACCAGGTATCCAATGCAGTGATGACACCTAGCACCCAGAAGAACGGGCACATCTTCCATGAGTGGAAGAACACCAGTGCCACACAGCACCCACACCGCTGAGTCGAGCACACCAGTGCCACACAGCACCTACACCGCTGAGTTGAGCACACCAGTGCCACACAGCACCCACACCGCTGAGTTGAGCACACCAGTGCCACACAGCACCCACACCGCTGAGTCGAGCACACCAGTGCCACACAGCACCCACGCCCCTGAGCCCTGCTGTTCTCGCCTCGGCTTCCCAGCTGGGCCCTCTTCTCTGACTTATCTCTTGCTGTCATCTTTCTGCAACTGGTGGGAACTCAGATTTCTTAACAGGAACACCAGAAACGATATTGACAAACCACTCATTTCCAGGTCGCCAGACTCCTTTGTGCCATTGTCATGGCCTGTACAAATCTTCAACAATATAATCTCTAAAACACGTGCATGAGTACATTTCTTTTTTTTTTTTAACAATGCCCTCCATCCTGATGCCTATCAAATATTTCTAAAGCCATTGCTCGGGTACCCGAGGATTTCCATGGTGAGTCCTCAGCCCATTCCCAGTGCCTTTCTTCAGTGTGTGCTGGGTGTCAATCTTCCATGGGGTGTGTCACGAGCAAAGATTTGATTCTGTCCTTCAGGCCGTCTGCTCCCTCAGTGCTATTCCCTGGTCTGTGCAGAAGCTTTTTGATTTCACACAACCTTACTTGTCAATTCTGGGTACCATTTCCTGGGCAACTGAAGTCCTCTTCAGAGAGCCCTTGCCTCTGCCTGTCTTGAAGAGCTTCCCCTGTGTTTCTTCCCGCTCTTTCGAGTTGCAGATTGTACCTTGAGGTCTTTTTTTATGCTTCTGAGTTGAATTTTTGTACAGGATAAGTTTTCATTATCCTTTGCTGGAAAATGGATATATTTGAGGCTCATTACATTGAGTGAAATAACCCAAAATCGGAAAGATGAATATTACGTTTTCTTTATCTTTTTGATGGATCCCAGTGTTTGTAAATAGACACACACACACACACACACACACACGCACACGCACACGCACACGCACACGCACACACCACATTAAAGAATGTAGAAGGGAGACGATGGGGGAAGCAAAAACAGCTGGCATGAAGGATAAATAGCAATGGGCAGAAAGATTGATAAGGCGCCGAAGGCGGCAGGCAAGTGCCTGATGTACTTGAAGGAAACCGGCTCTCTGGAACTCAAGACTATTGACGTTGATTAGACACCACTGAAAAATATACAGGTCATATGCCTGTCCCTCGTCATGCCATGAACTTCCTTCTTCCATTCCACTTCACGCTCTGCATGCCTAAGTCAAAACACTTTCTCTGAGAGCAACCAAGCCCTTCTCCTTTATGAAGCGTCTCTTCTCTATTCTGAACTCAAAATGTTCATTTCCTTGACAGAATCCTGAGTGATGTGTTGATGACAACAGCTGAGCTCCCATGATGCTTCCTTGTGCACTCGCTTCCCCCGGACTCACCAGTTTGTACATATAGAGTGGAGCCGTGACGTGGACCTGTTGGTAACTATTAATTGTTGTGACTTTTGCCTTTGTCTCAGGATTCATGCCTCCCACTCCAGCTCAGAACTATCTGCATTTTTAAGAGATCGGTGGCTGACGGTCAAAAGTGTGTATTGCGTGTCTAAAAACTGCCGCGCTCACGGATGGAATCGGGAGGAACCTTCTAAGAGGAGTCAGAGCGTGATGCACTCGTGTGGTTCAGCCTGGCTCCAGAGGGTTAATGTGAACACAGTTGTGTCTCAATGCTTCTGAGCGCCCCTCTCTATATGGAAAGCAGTTGAAGGGCTGCCGGCAGAAGCTGGGTGTCTGCTCCAGAGTACCAGATGGAGGAGCGGTACGTTTTACCAACTAAGGTGCTAGGTTTGAAATAAGATAGAGAACACTGGAGAATTTAGGTGCACAAACAAAATACACCCGACACAGTTTTAGTTAATATTTATATTAAAAGGCCAGAATTGAGTTAGGTATGGGGTTGGCGGAGGGGGGGGCGCCCACACCTGCCCCATATTTTAGCGTGAGTGATTATTCAGGCAAGCACCCTGCGCCTGCAGCTGAAAGCCATTCTGAATAAATTGCATTCTGATAAGGATTCGCCTTGAATACCAAGTTCCCTGCCTTAAATCAACACAAAGTGAGGATTGCAGCTCCAAGGAGGGGAAGCCACCACTTAACTGGAGCCCCACCTCCAGCCGCTCTTGTTTGCCGTATTTTCTAAAAATGTAGTGTAAAACGGGGGTAGCCTACCTCCTGCATTCTAGATTAGTATTTTTATTTTATTTTTTTTTAGTCAAATTCAGTTTGTAAATCACTCGAGGCATGAATGGGGTAATACACCCAGTGGGGATGTTCTGGATTAGATTAATATTCTAATAGAAGGAGAATTTAGGTTTTCAATTTTGGTCAAGCCGCATGGTTTTTGTTTGCTAACAGATGTGTTGTTTCAGCCACATATGTAGAGAAGCACTGAGATGAATTACTGGGACTGTATATCTCACGCGTGGGATCGGCCCATGTTCTGGAGAGGGCTGGGAGAATGAGGCAGCTCTTCCCACGAACCGGGGTGCTGTGGCCTAAATACGGTTGACCTTGAAGAGATTCTTTTGTGTCATACATTGTAGCTGTCAGTCATGATCTAGGCCATCGGATGAGGAAGAAGGACCATCCCAAGGAGAATTTGACTGATGAGTGAATCACAATTGATCAATCTGTAAACATGGCCGGCTTACTAACTCCTAGGAGACCTGAAATGCGTTCTGTATTAACTTATTTTCTGTTGCTATAGTGACACACCCATGACCAAGACATTGTGTGGAAGGATGAATTTATTTGGCTTAAAGTTTCAGAGGAGTAAGAGTCCATCATGGTAAGGAAGTTGGCAGCAAGCAGCAGCCATGAGAGCTCACACTTACTGAAAGCAAGATGAAGGGGGAGGGGAGGATGGGAAAGAGGGGGAGGGAGGAAGGGTGAGGGAGGGAGAGGAAGATAGGGAGGGAAGGGGAAAGGGGGGAGGGGGAGAAAGGGAGGGAGAGAGTAAGAGAGGAAGGGAGGAAGAGAGAGAGAAGAAGAGGGAGAGAGAGGGCAGGGAGAGAGGGGGAAAGAGGAACGGGGAGAGAAGAAGGAAGGAAGGAAGGAAGAGAGGGAACTGGCCATGGCACAAAGCTTTCTGCTTACAAAGACTGCCCTCCTGTGACATACTGCTTCCAGCAAGCCTGCACCCCTAAGTTCCCCCAAACAACACTGGGAACCAAGCATTCAAATGCCTCCGTAAGGAATGTTTCACATCCAGAACACCAGAGAAACCTCATAAGCTAAGTTTCACAACCCCATTCTCTGTGCCATGGGAGCCAAGTGGACAGCTGGGTCCTAAGTTTTAGTTACAAGGATAAGGAGGTACTTAGACAAAATTCCTGTCATCAATAACTTGCTTTTATTTACTGACCATCCACAGATCATTTAACATTTACTGAACGTTATTGAACGTAGAACAAAAAGGGCAGTACATTGTCTCTCTAATGCTAGGCTAAGCCGCATCTGTAAGGGACAGCCAACATGCCAAGGATCCTGATGTGGAGTTGGACTGAGCACAGACACATTTTAGGAAGACTCTCAAACCCAGGAAATTCCTGGTGGTTTGGCTAGTGGGTAAACACGTGGACGATATACCAGAGAGAATTATTAATTGTTATAATGACTTAACAACATTACTTTACGAGAAGCCATGTTTCCCAGAGTAGAAGCTTAACACTCAAACATTATTAGCTCAGTGACCTTTATATGGATTATTTTATCACAGAGATATGACTCTACATCAACCTATGTAGATGCAGAAATAAATTGGAGTTGACTCAGTAAACCGCTTACCTTAAAAACACCACCATGTGGTGGCTGAGAATTGAACTCAGGACCTCTGGATGAGAGCAGTCAGGGCTCGTAACCACTGAGCCATCTCTCTGGCACCCGCCCCCCCTGCCTCATTTTGTTTTAATTTTTTAAAATGTGGGTTATGTGTATCAAACTCCGGTCCCATTGTTTTTAAGGTGAATATTTGTCTTGATATTCTATGCACCATGATCCACCCTACCTACCTTCAAATGAAGCACTGCATGGCATGGAGAAGTTAGAACAAATCAGACTGGGCCGGGATGCACCTCTGGGTAGCACACTCGGCTCAGGAACACAGAGTCCTAGGTATGACCTCAGTATTGCACACATTAGAAATAAAAACAAACGAATCCGACAAAGATATCATGAAGAAGTGTTAAGGAAGTCATGGGGATGTTGTGGGGTCTTTCCAGTCTTATCTTCTTGAAGGAAAGAATTCAGTCAAGAGGCATAGACGCTGAGCAGTTCATTGAGCAGAACAAAGCTAATTCTCCAAGGAAAGTTCGGAGCTGCCTGGAAACAGGGAGGAGCCTAGTGGACTCTGCGGTATCTTACAGCATTTCGTGAGTATGCATGAGTTGAGTGGCATATTTGGGGGTAAGTTGATACCTTTGCTTTCCCAAATCATGGTAGACCAGATCACTCTTAGGGCGTTTCCTTCCTTGCTCTCCACAAAAGGCAAGTGTATCAAAACCACAATGCTTTTCAGGATGTAGGCCCTGGCTCTCGGCACAAAGGGAATGCCCTCGAGCTGTAGGTTAGATACAGAGGGAATAAGCTGGCTGCAGCACCAAGGACGCTTAACCACAGATGGACGGACGGACGGGGTGTTCTGACGGCGTGCAGACACAGCTACCAAGGGCCAGATGCAGTTTCTCAATTACTCCTGTCTAGCCCCTTGCCTGCCTGGTGTCATTTCCTCTTACATTACTTTTAACCCTAACATTTGTTTCCATTATCATAGAAAGAAAGGGGTTAAACCACTCTTGACTTGAGGTCACCCATCACCCAGTGATCAGTGAGCAGAGGCCTTGAACAGAAAGGCTGTGAACAGAGCTGTCTGAGGGGGGCACTCTTCAATGAGAATCCCACTTTAATAGCTTCCTGGTTTCAGTGTAACATGACCCTGCCCACATCCTGCTAGACAAGTGGGCCGGATGGGCTGTTTCTGGGTGTGTAGCAATCGCCGTAATCGCGAGTGACGGTTTCATCTGTGGAGACCGCAGGATCTTCTGAAATAGGAAGAGTTGGCCCGGTGAACTTGCGAGTCTCACGGTTGCTTAATGCAAAATCCAGACATGATTTTCTAAGCACACGTTGTGACCCGGAGTTAAAGATATTATGCCATCATTTGGCAATGCAAAGCTGAGCTGAAAGTCGGTATTAGCATTCACCACGAGGGAATACCTTGGCCTTCACACATCCCAAGGCAGAAGCTGCGCAAGCTTCACGGGGCTATGTGCAGCTCAGAGTCCACACCTGTACATGCATATTGCCCCGGCATGCTCAGAATTGCATCAGCAGAGCCGAGCAGCGTCTGTCCACCATCCAGACTGTCGGCATCATGAAGTATCCAGACTGCCGTGAGCTGTCAATCTCAGCCTCTGCTTCTCCTCTGTGCGGTTTATCTGTATTCCATATGCAAATTCTCCAGTGAATGATTTTCCTGTTTGGTAAGCTAGGCTGCACCTGTAACATGTGAGATTGAGTTAGAAATGACAAGCAGACAAGCACCAGGCACATTATCTTGACAAACTCAGCTTCCCAAAATTACCCTGGGCCTGAATTATTAAAATAGCAAGGAATATTTCACTCAGCTCTGCAGAATGGTCCTAATTGTCCACTTTAGCTAAATCCTTTCAGTCTCTGGGCTGGTCAATTTACATCGGTGGCTTGCAAATTCCTCTAGTCCCATTAGGGAAGAGCGGGATAGCAGCCCACTGCACCCTCATTTATTTTAATAACCTGCCAAGCAGACATGAAAATGTTAAAATTGGAAGGCTATAACACGACAGGATCCTAGCTTGTCAGAGCCACTTTTTAATCTGGTTAAAATACTTTCTGTCTCCCTTTCATGTCTCCTCAGGTAAGTGGGGAACTAATTGTCAAATTACTAATTTTGTTGGCATTAGTATCAAGACTAAGACAAGAGGAGCTCGCCCTGGCGAGGGAGATATTTATTCCTTTCACAAACTTCTGCCAACAGATAGGAAAATTACCCTGCAATCAAGGAAGAGTTAAATGTATATGGTTTGCTAGCTGTTTGGTGTAAGTAGCTCTTGTAAGAGCTGTTTGTTAGGAGTGTGAGCTGAACACCAGTCCTCAGCATCATCTGATTGTTTGTGGTTTGTAGTGTACGACCCACCATGACAATACCCAGCATGCCCCAAAGTATAAACCTTGTGCTGAAGGAGCTTGGATATGTGTGTGCACTCTTTATGTATGGCAAGAACTCTCTGTTCCTCCACTTTGTTTTATACTGAATTCTGACCTCTGCCCTGGTAAAATTTAATGGTTTTTCCCATTACTCTATAGTGTTCTGCTTGGATGATCAATTGGGAGGCGATCTTACTAACAGACTGTATTGTGGATCATTTGACTTGCCCTGAAATAAGTCTTTTACGATACTTCGTGAAGAGTGTTCACACAAGGAAGGCCAATTCCTGGCAGAACTAAGTCACTAAAAGTTCTATAGGAGAGAGAAATGATGTCTCCTGGGGGACCTGGTCAGTATCCCTCCTGCACTTTTTCTTCTCCAATTGCAGGTGAATATGTCCCCACAGCTCTGGGCCTGGGCTTCCATATCCTTCCTGGATTTTACGCTCAGATGAGCTCAGGGCTCCACACAGAGGCAGGTCTGCTATGTAAGCAAATGGAAGAAACATCTCACAAGCCAATAGGGCTGAAATATTTTGAGTTGGTGGAATTTCTGGAGCATACCTCTCTTTTTATCTCCGGAGAAATTGAATTGTGAACTTCCACTGTTTGTGACCCTTGATTTTCCAGCAAAGAAATGTCCACTTTCTAAAACAAAACTTTAATTTTCAACATTAGGCATTTATTGATGAACTATAGGATGCCACTGATTTGGGTCTCTGAAAAAATTCAACATATTGGGAATCTACCTCCGTGGTGGAGTCCCTGCCCAGCAGAGCCAAGGTTATTGCTTCAGCCACCAGGAATGAGTGAGAAAAATGAAGGTATTGTCTGTTATTTTGTTGTGTTTGCCTTCTGCCATGCTTTATGAATCATTTCACTATTAATTTCAAAGTAAATTTGCTACAGCATTACATATCTTGGTAATGTGTAATATCACTTTTCCCTCAGGAGAATCCATTCTGGTACTTTAGGCAAGACCGCCATTCTTCCTTTCCTATACAGCGCTGCCTGCAGAGCTGAAATGTGCAGTGTGTGTGTGTGTGTGTGTGTGTGTGTGTGTGTGTCCAGGCGATCTATTTACAAAGAGATTTGAAATGTTTGTGTTAACGTCAAGGTCCTTTTTTTTCCCATCATCCACAAGATCTCAAAGAACAACAAATGTGGAAAATTCATGATAATTCCTTCCAGGACAAAATTCAAGACGTGACAGAAAGATGGCAGAGTGCGGGTGGAGGGTGGCCCGTGAGCGGGTGGGAGAGCACACACGCAGAGCACACACTCAGAGCCCAAGCACAGGCATGAGCAAATACAATGACAGCCTTCTGTATGTGTCTCACCACTTACATTTGAGCTTGTGTTAAAGTGTTGGTCCGTCCAGGAAGAGAGGGGGGAGGGGAGAAGGAGAGAGAGAAGGAGGGAGGGAGAAAGAGAGATGGGGAGAGAGGAAGAAAGGAAGGAAGGGAGGAAGGAAGGAAGAAAAGAAAGATCTGCATCCATACAGGGAGATTGAATCCGTTTTTTCCCCAAATGACACTATCATCAACATCGACATCTCATAGAATCAATGCAAGTTACTGGAGCCAATAAGTACTCCCATCTCAGGAATCACAGAACAAAAAAACATACAAAATAAAATGTGTTTATCTCTGTCATTGTTTGCAATAATCTACCCATGAATTATTTTAAAATAATTTTAACAATTCATTTTATTCCATATTTTTATTTTAACTATGAAATTATATTGATTTTTTTAAGTTGACATTTCCCCCTTAAAATACTTTCTCATCATGTTGAAGACCAGTTTAGTATACACTATTCAGCTTCACTGACTGGCTTTGGGGTCTTTTTGTTTGACTGTTTGTTAGCTCTTTTTAATGGGAGTGTGCAGATCCATGTTTAAATTTGAGGATATGTCTACTTCCCATAGCCAAGAGGATAACTATATGTTTTTCCTTGGGTTCACCTTCTTACGTAGCTTCTTTAGGTTCACCAATTGTAGACTCCGTGACCCTTATTTATGGCTAGAAACCAATTATGAGTGAGTACATCCCATGTTCATCTTTTTGGGTCTGGGTTACCTAACTCAGTATAGTGCTATTTCCATCCATTTGCATGCAAAATTCGAGAAGTCATTGTTTTTTACCGCAGCGTAGTACTCTAATGTGTATATATTCCACACTTTCTTCATCCATTCTTCCATTGAAGGGCATCTAGGTTGTTTCCAGGTCTGGCTATTACAAACAATGCTGCTATGAACATAGTTGAACAAATGCTTTTGTCATTTGATAGGGCATCTCTTGGGTATATTCCCAGGAGTGGTATTGCTGGGTCCAGGGGTAGGTTGATCCCGAATCTCCTGAGAAACCGAAACACTGATTTCCAAAGTGGTTGCACCAGATTGCATTCCCACCAGCAATGGATGAGGGTACCCCTTCCTCCACAGCCTCTCCAGCAAAGGCTATCATTGGAGTTTTTGATTTTAGCCATTCTGACAGGTGTAAGATGATATCTCAAAGTTGTTTTGATTTGCATTTCCCTGATCGCTAAGGAGGTTGAGCATGACCTTAAGTGTCTTTTGGTCATTTGTACTTCTTCTGTTGAGAATTCTCTGTTCAGTTCAGTGCCCCATTTTTTAATTGGGTTAATTAGCATTTTAAAGTCTAGTTTCCTGAGTTCTCTATATATTTTGGAGATCAGACCTTTGTCTGTTGTGGGGTTGGTGAAGATCTTCTCCCAGTCAGTAGGTTGTCTTTTTGTCTTAGTGACAGTGTCCTTTGCTTTACAGAAGCTTCTCAGTTTTAGTAGGTCCCATTTATTCAATGTTGCCCTTAATGTCACCACTGAGACAGTGGAGCTGATCTACTGGGAGCTCACCAAGGCCAGCTGGACTGTGACTGAAAAAGCATGGAATAAATCCGGACTCTCTGAACATGGCGAACAATGAGGGCTGATGAGAAGCCAAGGACAATGGCAAGGGGTTTTGATCCTACTTAATGTGCTGGCTTTGTGGGAGCCTAGCCAGTTTGGATGTTCACCTTCCAAGATATGGACGGAGGGGGGAGGACCTAAGACTTACCACAGGGTAGGGCACCCTGACTGCTCTTTGGACTGGAGAGGGAGGGGGAGAGGAGTGCGGGGAGGGGGAGAAGGGTGGGAAGAGGAGGAGAAGGGTGGGAGGAGGGGGAGGGAAATGGGAGGCTGGGAGGAGGCAGAAACATGTTTTTTTTCCTTTTCTCAATAAAAAAAATATATATATAAAAAATTTGAGGATATGATATTCCATTTGATCAGATTGCAAAACTTCACTATAAAATAAGAATTTCTATACTATATTTGAAGGTTCTGAATTTGGAGGTTGTAATTACTTTTAAGGTCACTCACTCCAAGTGTAAAAGCATTCTGCTTGTGTAATGACTGTGATACTTGAGTAACAGTACAGAGGTCCAATCTTACCTTTGGGAGTAATTCTGTATTCTATAGTTAGTTGCATAGGTGAAACTAATTGCTTGTTTAACTTAAACAGAGGAAGCAAGTTACAGGAATATAGGAAGTATCAAAGTACATTTTTTTAAAAATTCGTAGTCCTAGTGACCTTTCTGTTTGTCATCTCTGGAGAATTTGAACTTCATTGGTAAAGGCAGAATGCACACATTGTATATTTCCATAACAGAAAATACAAGGCCTCTTTAAGATGTAGCAATCCAAAATAAGCAAGGGCTGTGTAAAATAATACTAGATACACTATGCTATGCCATATTTGTGTGTATACACATTTGAAATGTACACAGTACGTATGTGTTTGTGTGTATGTGTGTGCCTGTTGCACTGTGCAGCTATGACCAAGCAACAGAAAAGTGTTAAAGAGTTTGTGGCCTTCAATATGCATGCTCTAAATAAGTAGGAATACTTTTCATTCCTCCCACACACTAGGAGAGCTCACCCCTACATTTCGGTTGACAGGTTGTTTTGCATGGAAATCAACATCTCTCCAAACAGTTTGGCTGCTTGCTACAGAAAATAAAATAAGTAAGCATCAAAGTGCCTAATAGATTTTAAAAGTTGAATATAGCAAAATAAATGGCCTTAATCCCCTATAACTTGGGTAAATAAGTGTGGGTCTGGCCCAGGTCCAGCGTTGTCTCTGGGTGTCTGTCTCTCCTGGCCTCACTTGTAGACAGTGATTCCATGCAAATGAGCCAGGACGAGCATCTCCTTACATCTTTGCTAATCCACCTGGTTCCTCTGATCACACTACAGAGAAGCCAATATCTATTTCCATCAGGCAGATAGGATCTCCTAAGGAATTAAAGAGGTTTTTCCACTCAGCTCTGCACTGGCCGGGGACAGGACTGTGATCTCGGCTTCGGGGATTTCTCATTATAGGCAGGCGCTCCCTGGATCGAAGACCTGAGTTCTGGCTACTGGGTGTTTAATCCTCTTGTGGTTGGGGTCAGAACTTCTAGCTATTTAAGATCTGTGATTACTCAGCACTTGGCTTTTGATTGAGTGAACTTCTGAGGACAGCACAGGACTGTGATTTCCAGTTAGCGGTTTAAAGAAACTGCTGGGAGTGACAGATAGGGAAAGCCCTGTGATTAAGCTAACTATCCCCTTTTAATTGGCTTTCTGAAGCCACCTGATGCTTAACTCTTCATGTGCCGATAAAGACGAAATTAGCCAAGAGAATGCTTTAGTGTTTTCCCCTAAGAGAGGACTTTCCATGAGATCCACGAGACCCCTCTGGGGGTGGGACTGGGGAAGCTCAGTTTGGGCCAAGGGCAGCGGTCAATGTGGAGAAGACTTAACACAGAAGCTAAAACAGATTTTCAGCAGTGAGAAATCCCTTCCATGGACAGCTCGAGTACTTGGGGTAAAAGAGATATGAGGCTGCCATAGTTGGTGCAAATGGCAGAAGCATTAAAAAAAAATGGGTATAAGAGTTGTTTTGAAGAAAAACACCTTTTTCTTGATTGAAACTAGTGAAAAGAACTTCTTAAGTATCTCTCGCTGTGTCACTTGAAGAAATAAGGAACACTGGTGTCCTTTTTCAAGTCCTAGAAGGTGCTCAGGTCATGGGGCACTTTTTCCTCTAGCCCAGAACCTCATTCAAGGCTCATCTCCTGGGAAACAAGCTGACCTGCCACTGTTCTCTCTCTCTCTCTCTCTCTCTCTCTCTCTCTCTCTCTCTCTCTCTCTCTCTC
>NC_022021.1:50039132-50054365 GCF_000317375.1 Microtus ochrogaster
AAAGAGAGAGAGAGAGAGAGAGAGAGAGAGAGAGAGAGAGAGAGAGAGAGATCTCACCACCTTTGTTCTCATCCTTCCAAGTGTGGAAATAGATGCATTTCCCACCACAACAAACTGGGATTAGAGCGTTTGACACATTTTTTTTTCTGTTCCTTTTAGACTGCATACCTTTTGGACAGACTTGGGTATATAATCTATATTTTTGTTTCAAAACTAATGGATTAGGAAGTAGAGAAAGAGTATGCAACTTACTTTCATTAAGCCTGTGTAGCAATAACGAGACAAGGAGACAGAGACAGCCATGGTTGAGGCCAGAAACAGAGCTGAGATGGGAACAGGAGCCCCTGAGATGGTGGGGAAGCCCAGGTGTGAATATCCTTTGAGGGGCATGTTTTCTGTAAATGGGGACTGCTCTTTCTTTTCCCAGTTGCCCAGACTGAAATAATCATACAGAAACTATATTAATTTCAACACCGCTTGGCCAACAGCTGAGGTGTACTTTTAACTAGCTCTTGTATCTTAAATTAACCCACAGTAGGGAAAGACATGAGGTAGATGAGGTCTCGGGGGAGTTGGAGGGAGCAGGGTTTGATGTGATCAAAATTAATTGTAGAAATGTATGGGAGTCTCAAGTAATATACAAGATAAAAGACATTCTCTGCTTCCAAAATTAAGGAAAAGAGTTTAGGTCTATGACTGTATTTAAAAAAAAAATATTGTGCTAGAGAGATGGCTCGGATGTTAAAGGCTAGACACACAAGAGAAAAATAAAACATTAATAGGAATGGTTATTAAAAGAGCTGGAATTGATACAGATAATAGTCTGTCAGCATAAAATATATCCAAAATCTGACTCAGATATGAGAATTAGCATGTTTTTTAAAAGCAGCTATTAGCAATATCTCCTGTAAAGCCAAAAATGTAATCAAATGAAAAGGAAGTTCCAAGAAGTCAGCAGGGAGGAAATGGATGACACAAAATAAAGCCAACTAGAAACACATGAAGTAAATAACATCATTTTAATTAAATTAAAATGTTGCTAGCAAAAAAATCATAGAATGAATCTGCAAGAAGATTGTCACAAAAGTTGAAGTTTATGGACTAATACACACTTTTATGGAGATAATGCCCATTAAATGTGAAGTTCTTGGTCTAGAGTGAGGGATCCGTGATTAAGGGCCCTCACCATTCACAGAGCTCATGTCTGTTAAACCAGCTCTAGGGGACCAGAGATCCTCTTTGGGAATGTGTACCTGCGCTTGCATGGGCTCACACTCTTCTATAGCTACACACACAGTTAAAAACAATGTAAAAACCTATGAAATTCTTCTGGAAAGTGTTTACAGTGGCATTCTGGAATACCAGTTTACATTCAGTGACTTTCCAGGTACCGTGTCCATTAGAACATCTCAGGAAGATACATCTCAGGTGAGCAATGGAGGATGGTGTGGGAAGTCTTTTTGAATATGTGCTGCTTTTATTGGTTAATGAATAAAGCTTCTTTAGCCTACAAAAGAGCAGAATAGAGTAAGGCAGGAATTCCAAGCAGATAGAGGGAGAAAGAAGGCAGAATCAGGAGATGCCATGTAACCAATGAAGGAGATAGACTCCTGGGAACCTTACTGGTAAGCCATGAGCCTTTATGGTAAAATATAAAATAATAGATAATTTAAGATGTAAGAGTTAGTTAATAAAAAGCCTGAGCTAATAGTCCAAGCAGTGTTTTAATTAATATAGTTACTGTGTGATTATTTCGAGTCTGGGGGGCCAGGGGTGAACAAGCAGCCTTTGCCTACAGGAGGCTTCTCACACGAAGATGTTGAGCAGCCTGGATGGATGAAAACTTGTACACACACACACACACACACACACACACACACACACACACACACAGACTCACCACACACAGCAAAACTCAGCCTTCCCTGATTTCTGTGCTTACAGGGACCCGTGAGATTTAAATATTCTTGACTTTCTGGAGTCATATTTAAGCAACATCCATTCTACACAAACCAAAGCACCATCGTTTGTGGCTCTATTCACCACAGGGCTAACAGTGCTGACACAGGGTCTTCTGGGAAATTACAGGGAAAGAGAGTGCTCTGATGTGGGGATTGATGGCTGTATGAGACTCTAGACTTTCCTGTCTCTGTCAGCACAGGGAGCAACTTCTCTGTGCAGTCTCCCACAGTTGCCAAAACTACCCTCAATCCTTCACCAGGCTTCCTTCCTGCTGCTACCTACAGCTCTCCTAAGTGCAAACCACAGATCCGAACTTGATCTCAAGTTTCTCCCAAGGTGGGTGCTTCACATGTTACAGCCTTTCCCCTCTTTGCCTCCAGAGAGATAACTACCTCTGGCGTAAAGCAAGTTGACTTTTTTTTTTTAATAGCTACATGTCAGACACTGACTGGAACAGAGTAATTTAATCAGGATGACGTCAAAAGAGAATGAAGCTGGAGAACATCTTCCTATGCCTTCCTCTAGCCATCATCACTTTCCTCACTGAACATAAGGAGACCATGGAGACACCCCCAAATCCATGGCCTACACACCAGTTCAGTATTAAATATTTTAAAACTTTAACCCCTGCAGATCGTAACAAAGATATGTAGGTTAATAGATACCTTCTTTGTCTTGCCTTATGCTTATGAAAAAAACACATGGAAAGTTGTTTGTTTTGTAAGGGGAGTGATAGATAATGTCAGCCTGGTAAAGCTATGTGTTCACATTTTCAGACTCTCTCTGATGCTCTCTGTGGCTACGGAAGCAACACAGAGCTGGGCCACGCACGCTCTCCCACTGTGTTGTTAGAGCATTGTCGATGACTGAGTCGTTAGTGCTGAATTTCTTTGGTCTCTGCCTGTAATGGTAGACCTTGACTGTCCCTGTCGACCTTCAAATGCCCAGCCCTCCTCAAGACACAGTGGTTTCAGTGAGTTCGTCCTAATGTCCCAGGTGCAGGATCCCGCCTGGGCCCTGAGGAACTTTCACCTACATCATTCAAAGCTGTGCTGAATTAAAAGCATGTTCACTTACCTTCAAAACAGGAAGGATGATGAGGAGGTCACATTTGTTCTGTGGTCTTACCTAACAGAACACAGTTTGATGCCGAGAGAATCTATTTTAAGCTGTTTGTTCAACTCATAGATGACTTGGTTCAGTTGTCCAGCGAGTATCATTTCTGTCTTTTGGGACTTACTGGCCTGTTTCTCCAAAATAGTCAAGCTGCCAATATCTGTGGCCAATTCAGAAAAGAAAATAAACACCTCCAACTCAAGCTGAGTGCCCTGTTCTTAGGCTGTGTACAAGAGCATCCATAGATGGGCCAATTGAAGAGGAAGTAGTGGGTACCATTTCCATCCAGGGGAGTGGAGGAGAAGACTTTCCAATGTTTCATGCTATAATCAAACTCTATATAAATTAATAGAGATCCCAGGGAGGTCTCCATGGTGTAGGGAAGATCTTCTCATAAACTAATAGTTTGTCTTTGGTTGGTTTTTTTTATGACATTTGAGACAGGATTTTGCATACACCAGATTGGCTTGAGTTTATGGGGTCCTTCTGGTCTACCTCCTGGTTGCTGAAGTTACAGCCATGAGCTACCACACTCAAGCCAGGGAAATGGGTTCTCAGAGAAGATGGACATGCAGCAGAGGGAACCAGTACTTCTGTCATCAACTTCCAGGATGTGAATGATGCTCCCCTTGCTCGGTCGTTGATCAATGCCTTTGCCTCGCTCTGGGGATTTAGTCACAGATCAGGGAAGTATAGAATTCTGTGTTTGGCTATAAACATCTCTTTAGGAAACTCCTGCTCCCATGACTCTCTCCCTGTCTGATGAAAATGTCACTTTCCAACTTCCACCTGCCCTTTTGTTTACTTGGAAAAGATACTGAACTTAAGGTTTTTATTCTGTTACTTTCTATTTTCCCCTGCAATATATACAATACATATCTTTGTCCTAAAATAAATCCCTAATTGGTTCACCTTTGATTTTCTTTCTTGTACTTTCCAGTTTTGTGGACTCGGGACATTTCTGCCAAGCCTGCTCTATTCTCAGGACAAATTGATTCACAAATAGAATTTGCTGGGGGAAGAAAGAAACAGGAAAGGAAGAGCCAGAGAGAAATTGGAATAGGACATGGAGACTCAGCAAATTAGACTTAAAAATAACTCCACATATACACTGCAATTAGGGAAATCAATATGCCCTCGCTCAGCCTGCGAAGAAATCTCATGATTCCCACTGTAAATCCAAGAATGAATTTAGAAAAACAGGGCATCTTCCATACTCCATGTCCCCTTCCACACTCAGTGGATGGCCTATTGTACACGATGTGAGATTTATTAGGAATCACATGGAAACGTGAGCCCTTATCTTCCCTTAGCACTTATATTTGCCCTTCCCACTTGCTACATTTTAATTATTTCCCAGTCCTGATTTCTCTCATTTATTCTATCCTCACTTATTTTTCCAATTTGTTATCATAGTAATTTTAGAAACACAGCACGGAGTTAGCCAATTACTCTCGTTTTCAAAAGCTAACTTTAAATGTTCTGTGACTAAACTTCATCTTCTCTTCCACAGACCTGTTAATGTTCAATGAACAGGGCTGAGGTACCACCTTTACTGGGGTAAGTGCAGCGTGAGTGGTGTGTGTGTGTGTGTGTGTGTGTGTGTGTGTGTGTGTGTGTGGTAGGTATCTTTGTGCTGATTTCTTGTCTGTAGGCCTGTGGTGGGCCAGAACTCAACACCCACCGGGTGTCCTCCTCAACTGCTTCTCCGCTCTATTATTTGGGACAGTGTCTCTCTGACAGAGCCTGGGTCTCTTGATGTTTTGGATATAATGACTGGTCATCAGGAACCACCTGTTTTATCCTCCAGAGCTTGACTTATAGGAGTTTATCAGCATGTGTAGATTTTATGTGGATGCTGGGGATTCAGACTCGGGACCTCAGGTTTGCACAGTGAGTGCTTTACTTCCAGAGCAACATCCTTAGAGACTTTTGTGTCCTGTTTTACCACATGGATTAAACAGTGTAGTGGCATTCAATTATAGGTTAATAACTAAAGACCACCTGAAGATCCGAGAGTAAACAGTCCCACGGGTCAACCTTACTGACCAGGTTGTGGTAATACACAGCTTTAACCCCAATAACCACAAAGACAAACATCTTTAATCCCAGTAGCCACACCAGTTGCCATAGAAATCGGGTGGTGCATGCCTTTAATCACGGTGGTGCACGTCTTTAATCCCAGCCCTAGAGAGAAACATAAGACAGGAGGAAACAGCTCTCAGACACGGTCTCAATCTCAGATTTCAGGAGGCAGGATCACCATTTTGGTCTGAGGTCGAGGTAAAAGCCAGTGGTTGGCTGTTTTATTTTTCATATCTTCAGGTAGAAGCCCAATTTCTGACCCTGAGCTTTCATTAATCGTGCTTCAAATAACTATTTTCTGAATGAAGATGCTCCTTGCAGGACATCAAGACCTGTCCCTTTCTGTGCCTGATTTACTTAGTTGCCCTTGTTTATACCTCCCTTAAGGTTTGCTTAATGCAATCATCCATTCAGGGCTTAGCAGGCTTCACCACGCTGCCTGCGCCATGCACCAAGCATTTCCCACCTGATAGAAATGCAGATAAGATTGATCACTCTCTGACTTTAAGCAAATCCCTAACTACTGGCAGAGTGCAGGGTACTAAAGAAGTCCTGTACAAAGCAGTTGTGGAGATGGTCAACCCAGACTGCCATGGAAAGACTCACAAGCGACACCTGGGGTTCCCAGCTAGAAGCGCGGGAAAGCGTGCTCTAGGCAGAACAGGTGACCTGTCCAGGCAGGCAGAGGTGAGAGCCAGCATGTCCAGGGCCATCTCCGCAGGCTCATGAGGCATGAGATGGGCTGGAAAGCCATGACTCTGCCAGCTGGTGGGTAGTCCAGATCTTGCCAGGCAAATCTAGAATGTTGGGTTCATCAAGGGAACACTGATGTGGAGAGGGAGGGAGGCTCTTTTGATAATTCTGCTGAATCCACGTGCCTGAGGCTGGAGGTGGCATGGGACTGTGAAATCCTCAGGGACTGTTCAGACTGGCCAGCTCTCAGCCATTAAGACTCGGGTATGGTGACACCTGACTCGTGCTTGCCTTCCCCGGAGGAGCACTGACCACAGACACTCTAACTCCACCTGCCACAGATACATCGCATAGCCTCTGGATCAGGTGTGGCCAGTTCTACCCTTGTCTTCATTCCACTCCCAAGCCACGAGTTCAGAGATAAGAACAGAAAAAGCCTAAAGAGGTGAAAGGGGGGCCGGGCGGTGGTGGCGCACGCCTTTAATCCCAGCACTTGGGAGGCAGAGGCAGGCGGATCTCTGTGAGTTCGAGACCAGCCTGGTCTACAGAGCTAGTTCCAGGACAGGCTCCAAAGCCACAGAGAAACCCTGTCTCAAAAAATAAAAAAAAAAAAAAAAGAGGTGAAAGGGGTTTTATTTTGTGAGGCACGAAGACATATCTTAGTCTATATCAGCTGGAAACAGTCACATGACCCTGATCTTAGAGTCAGCAGTGGGATGGGGCGGTAGCTCAGTGTGCTGTGTCTGAGACTTACTAAAAAAGCTTGGGAAGTACCAGCTCTCCAGTTCTGCCACAAGCAGTATACATAGTACATCTCAGAGGCTGACTGTACTGCAGCCGCCACTGTCCTTGGTGGTCACTCCACAGTCCCAATGTCTCCAATATGCTGGGGTGTTATTGAAACTGAGGGTGCACCTTCACTTATGGTCTCCTGAGCTCTGTTCAGAGACACTGACCTGGTCACATGATGCCAAGCCTTAGCCTTTCTTTATAAGGCCTTAGATCCTGTGGCTTTCATGCCCCCAAGACTGATGTCACATGGGAAACTCCTCCATATTATGAGATGCATCTTTTCCCTACACTGGATCACTGCTTCTATGTGCTGGCCCTGAGAAAATACTTCCCAAAATGTTTCACCTCAGTGATACTGGTCTGTTATTAATCATACTTGATTCTAAACCCCGGATGACCAGAAATGATTGTTCCTATAAGCAAAGGTGTTGCTTCCACAGACTCTTAATTTAACACACAAGTGGTCCTCACAGAGCCTTTGTTTCTTCATGAAACCCCAGAAGCCAGGCCCATAACTTCTCAACATTTCTACCTTCCTAGATCATGTAACAGCTCACTCAGCTCTGAGAACGCAGAAATCCTGCCAAAATCCTCCAAAATCAACATGATTGTGTCCTTTTCAGCTCTGCCCACACACAGAACTGATTTCTGCCTTCATTTGCCTTCTTTTACTGAGATAAAACACTGCCAAAGAATGACATGGGGAGGAAGATTTACACAAGTTCCAATTGGTCTTATTAATAAAAATCTGGAGCCAGATATTGGGGAAAATTCTGAAATATCAGTGAGACAAAGGAACAAGCCACAGCCAACTCTTACTTTGTAATCCCTCGATCGAAAAAAAGGCCAAACTACTCTCTCCTTCCACCTTATATTTCTCTCTCCACCCAGCTCAGACATATCACTTCCTGTCTATCTGTATAGTCCTCCAGACCTCTAGGTTAACTAGTGGTGAGTTCTGCCCTCTGATTTTCTTGAAAGCTTTATTTGCTAAAGTACAAACAAAATAGCACCACAGGAAAGGGTTTAAGGTGAGAGTTATTATCAAGAGAAGCCAAGGGAAGAGATCACAAGAATTTTGAAGGCAGGACCCAAAGCGGAAGCCATAGGGGAGTGTTCCACACTGGCTTTCTCCCAGGACTTTGTCCAGTCTGCTCTATACTGCCCAGACCACTACCCCAGGAGTGGTGCCACCCACAAATGACTGGGCCTTCCCACATCAATTGTCAATAAGAAAGTCCACCACAGGCCTGTCCACAGATCAGCCTGGTGAAGGCAATTGCCCCTTTGAGGTCCCCTTTCTTGAGTAGCACTAGTTTGTATCAAATTCACAATAGCTAATCAGCGCGGGACCCCACTGTACACCGTTTGTCAGGCGCCGTGGAGTCTTCCTACCTCATCTTCTGTAAGCATTTACAAGGAAAGAAAAATATTCACTGCAGAGCAGATGAATTAACATGGAGCTGAGGATATTATTTTAAGTCTGATTAGTAATTAAAATCTCCAAGAATTAAACCTCAAATTCTCTGGATTGTAAATGCTTATCTCTTTACCCAGTCTTACCTGATACATGACCCAAAAATGCCAGATGTAAGAGGGGGATCCACCTCACCTCTGATGAGACATTAATGAGACAATGTCTGGTTTTATTAAATGTTATACATTATTCATAAACCATCCATTCTGGAAACTAAAATATAGACATTTTCATATTATAAGCATCAATACTACATGAGATTAGCCTGGGGGTCACCTGGAGGGACCTAGGGGACCATCTCACGTCCCCGAATAATTTGTGCACAGTTGCTGCAAATGACACCCATTGGTGGTACGAGACTACTTTTTTCTTTGGGGGAAGAATATCCACTTTAAAGTGTTTATTTTCGCGATCTTCCTTTGTTCCTCTGCCCTATAAAAATAGAGCTCTTCCTATCACAGATATGCTAAATACAAATGAAGACTTTAAGGTGCCCCAAAATAAACATGATTTCCCTCGGAATGAAGCTGTGAGGAGCTGTGTGAAATGATTTTGACATAAGAAGAACCCTGATTTCTTCAACTTCTGGCTGTGTCAAATACACTTGGGGATGACTTTATTGTCATGTCCATTGACGGCGCGACATCAAAAACACATTCAGTCTTTGTGATTGAAAAGGCCGCTCCAGACAGTCCTGAGCTGCTTTGCCTGTGGTGAGTGACACTGAAAAGCATGCTGCTTTTCTTAGACGTTCCACAAACCTCGGAGAGAGAGCTCACATCTAACACAACACAAGGAAGGCCTGAGCCACATGCCTAAGAGCATTCTGTCGCCCCCATGCTTTTAATGACAGTGAGACATCATTAGTGTTTTAACCACGTCCATCATGTGACGTCAGCTGCCCTTTGTGTCTTAGGTTGAGCTGTGACTCCCATATTCATATACTGAGGTCTGATCAGAGCATGACCTCCTCCCGGAAGTAGAGTCTTCAAACAGCAACCAAACCGATGAGGACCTTAAGGTAAGTGCTTGTCAAAATGATTGATATATGTTTGGGTATGCAAGCAGACCTAAACACAGGGGTGAGATCACTGAACAGAAAGACAGGGGAGTCCAGTGTGGGTCTAGCCAAGGAATGCTTAACTCTGTCATCATAGCAGGGAAGCCCAGAAGGATGCCTGGGGCAGACTCTCCTCGCAATCCGAGAGGAACCAGGCTTTTCCGCCCATTGTGTGGTAGGATCTCTAGTTCCCAGAGCTGGAGACAAAGGATGTGTTTGGTGTAAACCCATTTGTGCGATGTGTTTCCGCCTGAGGTCTCGCACACCAGTGCTTTCATGGTTCCGTGGGCTCACACACACCTGTCTTCTCTTCTTCACAGACTAGCCACACACCTCATCCTTTGAAGCCTTTCAGCATCGCTTAAAACAAAGCAAGTGGAGCCTCCTCGATGGCATGCCTGTCAGCCTTTCCCTTCTCTTGGGATGGCCGGGGCCATGACTCAAGGGTTGGTGTTTACCTCAGAGGACGACAGTCATGGTGTCTACGTGGCTCCTCTTGGACTTGGGTTTGAAATGATCACCATGCTGCACCTCGGTCTTTGCGTTCATATGCTGAGCTCTTTAAAAAAAAAACCCATAAATATCAGCAACTGCTTCTAATAACCACTTTTTCATATTTCATGGTTAAGTTCAACCTTCACCTTAGCCATGTCAACACCATGCTTCCATCCTCAGAGCCGAGGGACACTGGACACAAGGTCAAGGTGACACAGACTGGCACTGCTGCCCCATCAAGCTCCTCCTTGCACTATCTTTGGGAGGAGGACTTAGCACTTGGCCAGATCTGTGCCTCAGATGGGCTCTATCTGTACGTGCATCAGTCAGGGCTAGTGACCATGGGGCAATGCTCACGTGTTGAGGGCTTCAGCATTCGCGCAGAAAGACCATTCTTAGCAGTCTATCAAAATGGCAGAGATGGAGCCCACCCACCAATCTACTTGCTGGGTGCTGCAGAGTTGGGGAAAGCCTGGGCTCCTCAACCTGAAGCACTCATGCCGAGAACAGCTGCTCCATGCATGCTTGTGTTTGAAATCTGCAAACTTTGTAGGGCCTGCAGAGAGTGTTCCTCGAAGCTCTCGACTCCACGAACCTGCAGGCCACTGTGTGGATGACTTCGGATTTCAGCAGCTCAAGGGACATCTCTAATATCAATGACTCCACAGCCTCCCCTGCCCTAACACAGCACATATCACATCTGAAAAGACCCATACTGCCACTGTACAACAGAGTTTAAATACCACACATGGGCCATCGCTTTGGCAAAACAATAAAACCGTCTATCAGTCTTTGGAGAGGGCAGGATCATGTATTTAATGCAGTTCCACTGTCTTTGAATTTGAAAACGCTAGACAACAGACTAGGCCTGGGAGCTCTTTTTTTTTTTTTTAAGTGAAGCCTGGGAAATTGTTTATGAAGCAATTTGAGCACTGATTAGTGAAACTAGGCCTGCTTTATTCCTGTGAGTTGCTCAAAGTCTGTATTTTATAGCATATCTTTAAAAAACGCTACCCAGAGTCCAGGATTCCCATTGTATGGTCACTTGGCAGAGGCTTGCCAGAGAGATGGAGATTAAATGCTAATTTTGCTAGTTTGCTTATTCGGGAGAGGCTGGATTATTTTTGTTGCTGTGTAAATGTCTTTTTGGAAACTAAATAAAATGAAGCTTAGGGAGCTTAAGAAACAACTTTGAGGGACAACCAAAAGTAAACAGTCAATCAGGAAACAAGCTTAAGTCAGTAGCTACTAGCCAGTCTGCTTTTTGTCCCTGAAAGCATTAACACATTGTAGGCACACTCTGGAGAAGCAGCTGGCCCAGGATTGGATCCGTAACTTCTGAGACGAGATTGGAATGCCATATGCATTGGAAATCAAGAAAATGCTGGAAAATAAAACCTCAGAACTCTACAGATGAGGTTGAGTTGCAGGGGGCACAGTGACCTGATGGAGGAAGGTCATTGGTTAATTAAATAAAGAAGCTGCTTGCCCTGGTAGGTTAAAACATAGGTAGGAGGAGTAAACAGAACAGAACGCTGGGAGGAAGAGGAAGTGAGCTCAGACTCGACAGCTCTCCTCTCAGGGGCAGACACCTCAGAGAGACACGATGCTCCACTCTTGCGGGCAGAGGCGAGAGCTCTGCTCTCTGAGGCACGCGATGAAGCTCCGACCCAGGATGGATGTAGGCTAGAATCTCCCTGGTAAGCCACCTTGTGGGCTACAGCAGATTATTAGAGATGGGCTAGTCCAGGTGCGAGAGTTAGCCTAAAAAGAGGCTAGATAGAAATGGGCCAAGCAGTGATTAAAAGAATACAGTTTCCGTGTAATTATTTCGGGTAAAGCTAGCCTTGCGGGCAGCGGGGTGCTGGGGATGCAGCCTTGCCACTCCTAACACAACAGTGACCAACTGAGGGAGGTGCAAGGGGCCACATTAGGAGACATGACAGGAACAAAATATAATACAGGCTGCATCAAACATGTGGGAGTACATGCCAATACGGAGGAATAATTGTACATGGAATGTGTGTGTGTGGTGGAGTGGTGGGGTGGAGTCTGGTCAGATCAAAGTCCAGAATTCCAAGAACAGAAGATGAGATACAGGAGATACAGTTCCCCGATTGCACGGGTGCTGCTGGTCCAGACTTTGCACAGAAACCTCAGTTACTGTGTGGGATGGCAGCAATAACCTGGGCAGAAGCTGAGCGTCCTGCAGCTAAGGATGCTTGGAGAGTTGCTCTTACCCTGGGAAGCTGCTGCAAAGTGAGCATAGAGAAAAGACATGTAGCCTCTTGTTGTCTGGAAGTTCCAAGTCCCAAGCCCGGCTGCCGGCTGGGACCCGCACCCTCTGAAGAGCCTGGGGAGGATCCTCCTTTACTTCCTCAGCTTCTGGAGGCTTCTAGTCTTCTTAAGCTTACAGCTGCATGGTGCCTGTGCTGACCCCTCTCTCAAAGCCTCGTCCTATCCTCTTCTCTCTGTTTTATGTCATCTGCTTTTCTCATGCAAGATGGAAATCCTTGGATTCATCTCCTCTCTACATCCAGGGTGGTCTTGCCTGAAGACCCTTAGTCCTGCCACACCTGACAGGGGCTGCTTTTGAATAGTGCTCACCTCTCTGCTGGTCTTGGGAGTTTAGAGACAGAAATGTCTTCTCAAGGGTCACACAGATCCACTGACAATATCCTCAACAAGCCACAAAGGAAAGAGCACGCCCACCTCTGTGGTCTGCTCCAAGCACACTTGACTCAAGTCTGATCATAAAAATCACCAGGCTGATGCGGACCCATAACAACTGACCATTGACTTTAGACATTTTCAAGGTCATGGCCAACAGGGAATGCCCCCACCATGGCATGCCAGAGGAGCTTGTGATATAGCCAACTTCTCTATTAAATCTTCAATGGGCTCCAGGGATAGGGAAAGACTTTGGGTAACAGTAAACTATCAACATTGGCAATTCAAAGGCAGGATGGCATCATCGCAATCAACTGTAGGAGAGCTAGGCATGGGCTATAGAACAGCTCTCTGCCCGTGGTCATAATTTTCATGTATTGCTGAGATTAATCTAGAATCAAAAGGTTAGTAATTAAATATAAAGAAGACTAAGCTCTTCAAGGTTCAGATCTTAACTACAGTGTTATCTTTTCCATCCAATCATCTGGCTCTTTTTGGTTATGGGAATGGATCTCAAATTGTCTACCACAGCTCAGGTGTGGGTGCCTGATGTCCGGATGATGGCACCTTGGTAAGACAGACTTTGGGAGGCCAGTCTCCATTGAAGGAGAAGTCTTTAGTATGTAACCTCCAAAAGTACACAAAGGGCCCTGACTTCTTCAAGTGGCTTTGCCCTTGCTGTCCCCAGGAGATGAGCGGCTTCTGTCTGCCCTATACTGTCTCTGTGCTTCACCACGGGACTAAAGCGAAGTGGCTGTGGATTCACATGGCAATCTTTGCAATCATGAGTCAGGGTAAAGCTCTTGGATTAATTTGATCACTTCAGGCATTTTGTAGCTGCCTTGGAGCACTGATCAGCACTCTACTCTACTTCATTGATGATTGAGTGATTGATTTGGTTTTTTGAGACAGGGTTTCTCTGTGTAGTCCTTGCTGTCCTAGAAATCACTCTGTAGACCTTGCTGGCCTCCAGCTCAGAGATCCACTTGGCTCTGCCTCATGATTGCTGGAATTAAAGGCGTGCACATGGCCACCTGACTCTACTTATCTTTAAATGCTGACTTGCGGGTCAGGAAGCTGTACTCCTCCTTTCTCTCTTCAGAACATTTCTCAGCTGTGTGGGGACTCACCAGCTCAGGGATGCGTTGTCTCAGAGCCTGTACTAGGCTGTGAACCACATAGGTTATATTTTAGTTATTGTTCTTGCTTTAGCATAAACATGTGTTTTCTAAATTGAGTTACAGAGCCCCTGGGTAGATTCTAAATAGGAGAGAACAATGTTTGTTTCTGACGTAGTTGAATTACAAAAATGTTTACAACTCCTGTCTTGACAATGCTACACAAAGACAAGCAAAAGTAAATGGCAGATTTTTCAAATCCTGCTTTTTACCTACAACTCTGAGAATTCTAGAAACTTGTTGGTCCTTGGAAGTAATCTTCCTGTGTCACTAGAAATTAGCTTTGTGTTGGATTCAGTGGCTGTTCTGTGACAGGTGGTGACAGTGTGCTTCCTACAAAACAAGTCCCACCAAGGCAGGCAGCCCTGCAGCACCAGTTCCTGCCAATCTCACCTCCATTTATTCCCATGCGTGGCATCGCGATGCTTCTGTGAGACTGGGATGTGGCCCTTCCTAGGAGTGCCGCCCTCCTGCCCCTGCCTGGGAGCTGGAACACTACAGTGGACTTCTGCACTGTGCTCCAGTGCCAGGATTACCAGACAGATTCTCATTGTACAGAACACCCGATTTCATCATGGTATTTCACATGTGAGTGTCATGGACAGAACACCCGATTTCATCATGGTATTTCACATGTGAGTGTCACGGACAGGACACTCGACTTTATCATAGTATTTTTACACGTGAGTGTTATGTATTTTACTCATGCATTGTCCATTACTCTCTCTCTCCAGGCTCCTCCTGGCTCCCTGTTCCTTTCTTTTTCCCAAGTGGTCCCTCTTCTATTTTCTCGAGATATATACATATACATATACATTAGCATAGTCATGGATACACAATCATGTGCATGTATATGCATGCTAATCGAGGTTCTCTATGTAGGTAAAGATATTTGTCTCAATTCAGGTAACACAACGGTCTCTTATTCCTACAAATGACGCAGTTTCCTTTGTTTTAAGGCCACATCTTCATCATTGTTTATACAGACCCAGTCCCTGTTGTTCTAAAAGAGCCCGTGGTCTGGACCCATCCAAGAGTCCCTGGCTCGGGACCCTTGGACACTGTGCACTTCTACAGCAGGCCGTGTGCTTTGCTCTCTGTTTTTTTTAAAAAAATATTTATTTGCTATGTATACAATATTCTGCTTGTGTTTATGCCTGCAGGCCAGAAGAGGACACCAGACCTCATTACAGATGGTTGTGAGCCACCATGTGGTTGCCGGGAATTGAACTCAGGACCTTTGGAAGAGCAGGCAATGCTCTTAACCACTGAGCCATCTCTCCAGCCCTCTCTGTTTTAAATCTAAGGACATGAGCAAATATTTGTGGAACCTCAGCATATAATTGCAGAAGTCCACCGCAAGGGGCATAGCCATGTTCCTTCTTCAGACACCAAGATGATTTTCCGGCTTTGAAAATAATTCAGACTTAGGTATACACGCCTCCAAATGCTGGAAGACCCAGCAGAAGCTGGCTGATGGGCTGGGAGGGGTCCAGATTGGCTGGGGGAGCAGTACCTGTGGAATTTAGCTCATTTGGATGTGAGGGGCAGGGGAAGTGCCTGGACAAAGTGAGCACTCGTGGTAACCTAGCAAGGGAAAGAGGCTGCCATCTTCCTCCAGTACTGTTGCTACCATCAACCTCTAGCAAGATGCCTCCCATAACCCTCAGAGAGCTGGCCAATGGCCTATGTGCCCCCTCCCCCT
>NC_022021.1:50054698-50061112 GCF_000317375.1 Microtus ochrogaster
TCCCTCTCAACCCCTCAGAGAGCTGGCCTATATGTCCCCTTTCCATGTACCCCTCAGAGAGCTGGCCTATGGCCTATGTGCCCCCTACTCCTGTACCCCTCAGAGAGCTGGCCTATGGCCCATGTGCCCCTGAATTAGGCATCCCAGTGACTGCCCATACCCTCAACTCGCCTCTGATGCCCCGGGGACTGAGTCCCACAGCGTTTTGGAAGGCCTTCCAGGCCGGAGTCCATGGCAATCATGATTCATTCTGTTAAGCGCAGGTCTGGTGTGGTTTAGTGTCTGCAGCGACCCTGTGCCACAGAGCCTAGAGCCATAACGACGTACTGAGAATGTGTGAGGCGAGAATCCAGACTCTGTCCTGGGGGAGGAATCCAGACTCTGTCCTGGGGGAGGAATCCAGACTCTGTCTCAACCAATCGCAGGCCCGTTGGTGAGGGCTTCATCTCTAGCCCCTGTCCGGCCTCCAATCATTTAATAAAAAAGCTCATGCACTTCTACATTCTCCAATCCCAAATTTAATCCTTGAGGCCGAGGTTCTCTTTCAAAGGACTTTCAACCTAGTAGAAGAGTCAAAGTGTGAGCTGTTTTCTGACGAGTGGGACATGTAATCTCTTTTGATAGTTTCCACAAAAACCTGGGTTTCTGGTGCCCGAGAAGACCAGGGCTGATGTTAGCCAAGGGTTTGGGAGATGAGCTAATGAGCAATTTGGGATGCAGGTGCGGGAAGGGCTCTCGCTGGGTGATCACAGGGAGGAAAAAAAAAATATGGTTCCATGTTTAAATTCATAATGCTCGGTTGGGTTTCTTTAATTCTCTGAAGGGAAAACTGCGGTATGAGCAGTCACAGGCCAGTCAGATCAGGAACTTTGACAGGCCATAGACAGAGCGAATTCCAGAGGCAGGACAGAGAGAGAAAGACAGGCTTGCCAATTGTCTGCAATGCTCAAATCCTCCATTTCAAATTAATTACCTCTGAGGAGAGATCGTCAGAATAAAATCTCTGATGCAATATTTTTAGTCTCTGGGGTAAAGCAGCACCCAGGAGCCATGGATATCCTGGAAACAGCCAGCTTGCCTCTTCGAGCGCTTTAAAGAGAGTTATTCTGATTGTAACAAAAACACCCATAAATCTATGCACATAGATATTGATTGTGGCTTCCCCTTAAAAATGGCTCTGTCCTAGTAAGTTGGCATATTTCATAAACAAACCAACAAATTATTGATCTATGATACACTCTAAAAGTCCCATGAAGAATCGGGGTCGCATTTAAGCCCATACTGCACCTAAGGGCTGAGCAACTCAGGAATGAAAAACGGACACCCGTAAAGAGCCACGAAATATCCTGAGCTGTCCCCTCTGCTCCTTCCCTTCCTCTCACTTGGACTCAGCCTGTGCCCATCACGTCCCTCAGTGCATCGGCTAATGACATCAGTGCTTCGAAGAACTCCTTGTTGAGTGTCCAGAATGAAATTCCTCATGCCTTGGTTTAATAATTGCTTTGCGAAAGCCATTGTCTTGAATTTCCTTTGTTTAGACAAATCATGTGTAAATTTGTACATTGTTGGGGTGTGTTCTAGTAAAACCTCACCGAGGACACAGATTTGAAAACCACTGTTTGTTTTATAGCCTAGCCTCACAGTTACATTGCTATGACCTCGTTTGTTAATGAGGTTAATTAGTAACCAATATATGATCTATTGACCCCCAAAAGAGAAGAGCACACTGTTCGTTCACAGGTTGTCCTTCTTCTTTGATGTGAGTGAGGTGGGCTATGTCATAGACGATGGAATAGGGGGCTTGTTGGCTGGAAACAGGGTAGCTAGTATGGAAGAAGCCAATGGGCATTAGCAGAAAGCAGTTGTAATTGCAGGAAGCCTCGATCAGTGTTACTATTATTTTGTAAGCGCATTTTTAATCTCTATCCAGCACTTGGGACCAGGAGTTCAAAGCTAACCTTGGCAACAAACGTAAAGATATGTATACGCATGAAGAATAGTCTGCAGATAAACACTTTAAAATGCATCCCCTGCATGGTGCGGCCTTCACTTCTCAGTGTAGAGTGGAAGGGACCCACGCCAGCATGCTGGAGTACCACACGTGCCTGGGAGCATACTTCACAGTGGTTAAGATATGGAGCCAGCCTGGGTACTGACCCACCCACGCAGAGAAGTACGGTAGTCACAAAGCACCCTCTGCTCACAGAACGTGGGTGCAGAATACTGGTTGTTAGAAGTTGGAAGAGATGTGTTGAGTGTGGATGGGGAAAGAGAGGCTGAATTTGGTAGAGCAGGGCCTACCTGTGCCTGAGACCGCCCTGGCTGACCCACGCTGTGATGACGAATCATCCTTGCCAGCTTGACTGGGTTGTGAAAACCTAGAGGGTGGCCATGGGCACAGCTGTGAACGTGTCTGTGTTTCCAGAAAGGACTGGGAGTGGAGGAGAGTCCTCTGTATGTGGCAGCACCATCCATGGGCTGGGCATCTAGACAGAACAGAAGTGCAAAACTGAGGACGCCAGGGAGCGGCACTCAGAGGGCATTGGATGGATATCAAATGCAAGCAGTAAAATCAAAAGAGATAGAAAGAGGAGGCTGGGAAGATTGATTGCCGCGTAGAGAGAGCATTTACCGTGAATGGCTCGGGCCAGAGCTCAGATCCCCAAGAACCCACAAAATGCTGCCTAAGCTAAGCTTGGCAGTCACACACAACTCCTGCACTATACCGGGGGTGGAGGTGGATGATTCTTAAGTCAAGATGGCAAGCTGGAGTGGTGGGAATCGGTGACCTCTGGTCTCAGTAGGAAACTCTACCTCAGGAAATACAGTAGAAAGTGAGCAACGAAGACGCCCGACGTAAACTGGAGGCCTCCACACATCAGCATTGTATTCCCGTGGACGTGCACCTGCGCACACGTTTGCACCCCCACACATGCAGGTGTGCTGCACGCTGCACCCATGCAGATACAGAACAAGAAAGAAAAAGGTAAGAGCAGGGTAGTCACATGGCGAGCTCCTGTGTCTGGGACAGAATGAAGCCTGGTGCGAGTAGAGGGGGCCCATCTGCAGCATTCTCTTCTTCCTGCCGCTGCTGGACCCTGAGGGTCATGACCACCCCCTCCTCACTCCACGCTCTCACAGCACCTGGCAGCCTCAGAGCCCGTCAGCTAAGAGTAAACATCCACAGGAAGCTAAACTCTGAGCCACAACCTGCTCTTCCGCCTTCCACTTTGGTGGGTGACTGTGGAGGCTTACAGCACGTAGCCACAGGGGTGCTTACCCACAGAACCTGAAGTGAGAGAAAATTGAGTCTCCTAGGCTTTCTGGGGTCCTCATAATGACTTCCTGGTAGGCTGTTTTGCAGTAGGCAATGGTTTGACCAGTTTCAAGCTTGTTATGCTTTTCCTAGCTACATGGGCATTGAATCAGCAGGTATCACCCTCTGAGGAAGGTTCTCGGACATAAGAAGCATGGCACCCAGCCCTGCGGGCAGGCCCCGAATGATCTTTCGGGTAATTCTAATTTATCTTACCTGATCTCACTGTGCCTGTTTTCCTCTGCGAGGTCTCACTGCGTTAGCTTTCAGGGCCAAAAGAAGGTTTAATCTTGCAATATGCTTGCGGCTTTCCGAGGAGAAAGGGTCCCACCACAGGGATCAGGGAGGCCCTTTACAATCTCTCTCTGTGTGGACGAAATGCGGACAAGGGGAGATTAATTGGGCATAATGCTGAAGCAGAGGTGGAAATATGAGGCCTGACGTGGTCTCAGAGGCCCTCAAGGCTGACCTGAATGTGTACTCTCTGTTTCCTCTGCTCAACGCAGCCATGGGAAGTCCCTTCCTCTGTGATGTATGTCATTAGCCTGCACATTCTCCCAGCCTGCTGCCTGTGTCTTCAGCACCCACTGGCAAGGACCTACAGACACATGGCCTTTACTTCCTCCCCTGCAATGGATCTTTATATCCTGGATCTTTTCCAGCTTTCACACAGACACATTGAACATGGTTTGTCCTCGTGTCTCCAAAGTGCTGCTGGTCCCCGATACTTGGAAAAACAAATGCAAAAGAAAACCCATATGGCCTCCAGTCTTGAGCGTGGGTTGTGAACTGGGAAATCCGAGGTATGGGTGAAGGAAGTGTGCGATGCTCTCTTGCCCACTTATGCCCACAGCTGTCCAGCACGCAGGTGTACAACGGCATCTCATCCATTGTTCAATTGCATATGCAAAGCCGGGGACGGGCGGTCCAGTTATTATCTATCTGCTTACTATGCAGACTTTTACATCCTCAGCATAAGGTGATTCTGGGGGCTGAGAATGCAGCTCATTGGTCCCCAGTGCCAACTTCACTTTGAATGGAACAGTGAGGCGTAACCAGGATGGGGCTCATCTCGACATCTTTCTGGCAGGTCTTAGCATCTGTGAGCTTGGACTCTGGTGGGACCACTAAACTTCATGGGAGGTATCTCCTTGCTATCTCAGGAGGAGCAGATGGAATAGAAGGGATTATTTGAAGTTGGGGAAATGTTACCTTGGTTGGTGAAACCAAGGCCAAACATCCCACATTCTCTCTCATATGTAGGCCTGACTGTCTAGTTCTTACGTGGTGCATGTACGTCGGTATAAAAGCAGATCAGAGTCCATGAGAACAGGAATACAGGAGGCTTTGGGGGATAAAGAGATTGGGTGGTATGGAAGTGGGAACCCTGTGGTGGAGGGCTCACGGGGAGAGGTGGGTGGGCTGTGAGGTGGGAGAGAAGGGAGGCCGCAAGAGAAAATTAACCACAAACAATAGGCACCACTATCTCCCAAGATGGGGCTGTGAGCTTCTCTGTGGAGAATAATGAAACACTGTTCCGCAATGAATGAAATTCAGAGTTCTCCCTAAGCTGACCAGCTCACCACCGAAGCCTACGTATAGACACGGGAGGGCAACTGAGGCCAATCACGGCAATCGCTTGGTTGAGTAGAACTCTCCAAGCCTTTGAGTGAGAAAATAACTGTAGGAGTTAAATCCCGCTGCTCCTGAGGACATCCTTCTGAAGGAAGCGAAGGGATTAAATGGGGGCTGTGCAAACAATATGTAAAATGCACTCCTGCATCAAGTTAATTCCAAATAAATTAGAATGTTAGCAACATTTGGAAGCCGCGTACGCCACGATCCTGCCGGAGCCGCTGCACGTGCCAGGAGCCGGTCCAGGCCACGGTCGATTCATTTGTTTTTCTCTTTGGTGCCAACACAGAATAAGGAAAGCCTTAAAGACGTGTTCAGAAAGGGAAGGGCGGATTCACCGAAGGGAGGCCTTCTGTGAGACCCTGGAGTTGAAGGTCTTGTCACCCCGTTTCCTTCGCCATCAACAGCTTCCTTTATCTCTGGGGCTGCCCAGGCCTTTAGTCAAGTTCCGTATTTCCATTTAAAAGGCCAATATGTGCTAATACAAATAAAATCCCATCTGTAAGAAAAGAAATCCATGTTCAAAGTCTCAAGGCTGCTGAATAATTTCCACAAGGAGAAATCAGATGAGAGCTTCCCTTTGCACACCCGACCCTTCCGTCTCTGCCAGCAGAGCTCGGACAACGGAAGGGGGTTTTGAGAGGCCTCCTGTCCAACAGGCCATTAATCAAAGGTTGGTTTTCCTTATTGCTCAGGTTTCAGTCTAGCACAGGAAGCCACACTCGGGGGTGTTCCATGTCCTTATTCAACAGTGTTGAAATGGTCATGATGGGAAGAAAGTCTCAGCTTGGTGAAGCTGATGTCTATCCAGAGTGTACAGCCTTGCTTTGAGATGTGTCTGTCTTTTCGTGCTGTGTAGATGCGCAAAGCTGCTGGGAGCTAGCAGGCTTCTCCTTAGCTGGAGTCTGATGTCTTGATCTCAAGACGCAACAGCGAGTCCCTTCCCAGCTTCTGCTGGCCTTGCCTGACTTCATCTTGGAATTTGTGTCCACACATACCCCATCCTTGAACTTCAACATATGGTATTTATCTTAGATGCAGGTTGATTTTCCTCTGAGAGAAAACAAAAGAAAGAAAGAAAGAAAGAAAGAAAGAAAGAAAGAAAGAAAGAAAGAAAATGGAAGTTTAGCCAGTAAACACATCATTGACCCCATTGCAACCCACATGGAAGTCACTGTTGTCATGTTCCGTGACCCTCTACAGGCATGCAGGCATCCCAGAGGCTTGGAGCTTACACCATTTTCTGTATTTCACATTTATTTGTTTCAGAAACATCTGCCGTGTGTGTGGTCACCTGCCGTGTGTGTGGTCACCTGCCGTGTGTGTGGTCACCTGCCATGTGTGTGGTCACCTGCAGACCCTGGAGCACCTGCCATGTGTGTGGTCACCTGCAGACCATGTGTGTGGTCACCTGCAGACCCTGGAGTGCCTGCCATGTGTGTGGTCACCTGCAGACCATGTGT
>NC_022021.1:50061212-50094290 GCF_000317375.1 Microtus ochrogaster
GGTCACCTGCCGTGTGTGTGGTCACCTGCAGACCCTGGAGCACCTGCCGTGTGTGTGGTCACCTGCAGACCATGTGTGTGGTCACCTGCCGTGTATGTGGTCACCTGCCGTGTGTGTGGTCACCTGTAGACCCTGGAGCGCCTGCCGTGTGTGTGGTCACCTGCAGACCGTGTGTGTGGTCACCTGCAGACCCTGGAGCACCTGCCGTGTGTGTGGCCAACTGCAGACCGTGTGTGTGGTCACCTGCCGTGTGTGTGGTCACCTGTAGACCCTGGAGCACCTGCCATGTGTGTAGTCACCTGCAGACCCTGGAGCACCTGCCGTGTGTGTGGTCACCTGCAGACCGTGTGTGTGGTCACCTGAAGATCCTGGAGGTAGTGGGTGGCAAAGGTAGTACTAGGCATCGTAAGACCTGACTTGGAATCTAGGATATGTCCCTCTCCACAACCTGTGAAATGGTCACACGCACCCACCTGAGCGTCAGGAACATGTAACACAGAAAGCGAAAGCACCACTTAGGGAGGGTAATGAGGATGGGTAAGGAAGAAGCAGACACGTGGTTGTGGCCACCTGGGGTGCACTCCACATGGCACAGAGTCATCAAACAGGGAGTAAGCCAGAGTTTCCTTCAAGTCTGTTGGTGACACAGATCGTACGCACAATGGGTGCACGCCTCAAATGGACAAAAATCTTTAACGTAACAACGATCAAAGGAAAAGAAAGGTGTGGCGGCATGAGCCGGCCCTCTAAAGCTGTCTACACGGCTGAGAAGGAGAACGGCAAGATCAGGTCTGCCTGGGGTACAAGGTAAGTTCACAGTTAGCCCGGGCAGCCTAGGAAACCATGTCTCCAGATAAAGGTAAACAAAGCTGCGGGTCTGACTCAGTGGCAGAGCGCTTGCCTGGTATGGTGGGTACCTAGGTTCAAAGGCCTCATAGCAAATGGTGGGTGTGTCTCACATATATCAGATCTAGAAGATGCAAAGAAATATGGACTCCATGAGAAATGAAATAGCGGGCAAAGAGCAAAGCCACACAGCTGAAACATGGCGTGGTGAAAGATCCCACGGAACCTGCTCCAAACAGAATTAATAAAATGCAAATTAAAACACAGCAAAGAAATGAAATCAGCAGGAAAGAGCACAGCCTGTGCTACGGAGGACGGAGGTGACGGTGCGCGCTTTACCCCGCCTACTGCAAAAAAGGAGCAGGTTCTGAAGAGTCACTAAGAACAGGGCACGAGGCTCTGGCTTCCCTATAGAATACACCATATAGATTATAGAGACGTTATAAAATTATAAAACTGTGTACGATGGCTTCCTCCAAAGTGGAAGCTTGGCCTTGAAGATGAGAAACTCTGATAAAATACTCATAAGAAAGCAGAAATATTTGTAATCTAACGTATATAGGCTGGCCGTGGCGTTCGCTAATATAGTGAGTGGTTTTGTTATTTTGTTATAATTCAGCCATCAATAATCTCAGAAGCATATGCCGAATGACAGAACAGACAGAAATATGCCTGGTAGAAGGAATGGAAAGCCAGCGCGGTTGTGAGCCAAGGGTTCTGTTGGGAGAGGGAGAGAGGAGGACAGCCTGTGAGCACAGACTGACGAATCTCCTGACGCCAAACAACAGTCAACCAGACTGAGCAGCAGGACCTCGGTTCAGCGCCGCCCTCAAAACTAACTCATTCCACCAGCAGCAGCGGCGAGACCAACGTGAAGAGGCTTTGCCAACCTCTGGGGGAGAGCGGTGATCTCCACCGTGGTCTAGGTCCCAGAGCCAGAGGCCAGGGACCTTAAGAAAACAGAGGATAGGGGCAATCAAAACCTCGAAAAAAAGTTTTTGAAAAGGACTCAATAAAGAAACAACCTGAACTCAGTTATATCAAAAATAAATTAAAGACACCCAAGTTTCCTAGTGTAGATTTAATAAATTATACAGCAAATGCAAAGAAATTATGAGATGCATCTAATGATGGCCAGAAAAGAAGGTTAACATAATCCTGAGTTTTCTGTAACCAGTTTAAGTGCCCTTTCTAAATACTGATAAAGGAAAGCTAATCGGACATAGATTTAATATTGCTATATTTCCACACACACAATCTCAGACACTGTAACCCAGCACCATCTGCCAGCAAACGAAGCCTTCGGCATCAGTTCCTGGAGCTCTTCTGAATTGCTCTGGGCTGCAGGGAAGATGGCATCCGGAGAGCTGGGCATGGAAGGAGACAGGAATGGGTGCCAAATAGTTGGGAGTGGCCATAAAATCACAGGCTTCGGTCGGTTCTAGTCAGTATTATCAACTTATCAACTACTTCTATTGTTAAAGTTTTTTGGCCTTTAAATATATTTTCTTATTGAAAAATATTAGAATAAACACAGTTTATTATAAAAATATTAAAATAAAGACATAATTGAGAGAACATTCAATTAGTGATTTACCCCAATGTTTGGATTCTCCTGTGGTCCTAACTTGTGTGTATGTGTGTGTGTTATTATATATATATATATAAAATAATTATAACATTATATATAGTGTGTGTTATTATATATATGAGAGAGAGAGAGAGCACCATGTTGTGCTGAGAGATACCACTATGCTGAAATCTATTATCAGAACCAAAATGTCCGTGGACTGTTCAAATACCTTGAAAACACACCAGTTCTAGAACACAGAAATCATGAGAATCCTGTAGATATTTGTTCTAAACTGGTCAGTTTTAGATGTCAGAATGTTTTACTTGCCTTCTATGTGTATTGTGAAAGAACATATTCCCTCCAAGTCTTAGAAGGTCTATGTTTTTCTTGTAGGGTAGGGCAGAGTATGCTCATGCCCAGGACACATAAATATTAATACTGAGTTGAGAGGCAGGTGGTGATGGGGAGAGCAGGCCCCTGTGAGAAGCCAGCTCCGGCGCTAACCAGCTGTGTAATCGCCTGGCGATGCTCAGCTCCCGTGAGCTTCCGCTTTCTCAAGTGCAAAATTTGGAAATGAGGCTTAAGACTTTGTGAAACTCTTACTCTGGGTCACAGGCCACGGGTGCCTTGAAGTTAGATCCTTCGGCCTCAGAAGAGCCCACCCTCTCCTTTCTCAATTTGAATTGAGTGAGATCCCTGGACATTTTCCTTCTGGGTCAACAGGGAGAGGAGAAAAACAAGGCGGGGAATCCTGTGGTTTCAGGAGGTAATGGTGACATTTTCCACGGACTGTTGGGGAGCAATCGCTTGGTTTCCCTGATGCTTCAGAACATTTGGGGCCTTTCCTAATGTGCCAGTTTTCATTCTAGTCCTTGGGGCGAGCGGCTCGATGGGACTGAACAATGAGATGGGAATTCTCCAAGCAAGCCTTGCATCGCTTCTTTCATCCACTGTAAATGAGAAGACAGTGAACGGTGCAAAATTTTTGTGACTTAGCTTCCTCTGGAACACGCCGACTCCTCGACCTCTCATGATGTCCAGCTGCCCCTCAATGTCCGGCCGTTTATTTAATACATCCTAAAATCTTTATTAAAATAGATACGGCAGCACAGATTCAAACCGCGCGTTTCTCTTCTTGCGTCTCCCCTCATTGTAAAACTAGCTTGGATCACAGCCAAAGACTCTAAAGAGCGCTATGGCTCTCAGGGAAATCATTTTTCCTTTGTGAGCCACGGGAATTTCACAGACCCCTCTGCAGGGAAGCTGGCCACAGTCATGGAGAAACTGTCTCTGTGGTTCCGGAGGCGACCGCTAGGTGGCAGCTAAAGACAACATTTGCACCCTTGGTGCGCCACAGCAGCCGGGCAAACCTTCTTTAACAGTTGGAACCAATAAAAATCAGCGTTTCCTCTTAATTACTGCTAAGTGAATACCTTCTGATACAGCAGTCAGACGGCAAAGCTGACTACAGAACAGGCAAGACGCGCTCGAGAGCCAGAAGTTTCCAGAGCTCTCCCTTTAAACCATCCACCTATCTGTACTCTCTGTACAGGGGTGCTGAGGTCCTAGCACCCCAAGTTCAAAGACAGGACAGTGGAGCTGGCCGGCCTCCTGAGAGGCCTCCTCTCTGGCCTGCTGCTTCTCTGTGCCAGGCCCTGGTTCGGGCTCTGCTGGGGGAAATGCTTACAGACCCACCCTTTCCCACACCCAGCAGAGTGCAAGGCTCTGAACCAAGAGGACAGTCAGAACCAGCTTCAGAGCCCTCTGGGATGCAAGAGGACCCAGGGGCTGCCGCAGCAAGGGAGGAGAGCCCGGTGTCTTTTCCGGAGACAGAGTCAGAAGTTAATTTAGTTAGGAGCTTCACCTGCGGGACAGAAGAATAGCCGCCACAGAAGTGGAAGGCGGTTAGTGGATTTTTGCATATATACGTTTTAAAACATTTTAGGGCATGTGGGATGTGGTTGCCTTTGGGCCTGTGGCTTGCATGGCCATGGCATGCATGCAGACATCAGAGGATAATTATCAGAGATCGGTTTTCTTCTACCCTGTATACAAACCCCAGGGAATGCAGGCTCAGCCATCCCTTAGGACCAATTTTGAATATTCCATTTAAACAGGTTCACTCTAACCCATATTACAGTGGACTACAAATTTCTTTTGAATCTTGTCATCTCCTTAACATTCCCAGCTTGGACCAGCTACAGTGCAAGGCTGAAGTTCATTTAAGGGGGATGGGTAACAAAATAAAACAAAACAACAAAAATTCTAGATCGGATTCAAGTCCTTTCCCATGAGAACTTGGTCTCTCAAGTCTCTGGGTTTTGTTCCTCTTGGGGTGGGGTGGTGGTAAGACAGGGCCTTTTGTAGCCCAGGGACTGTATGAACTCCAGCAGGCTGCGCCACCTGAGACAGTGTCTTCAAAAAGAATAATCAAAACGTTGATAGCGCCTTCCTCCTTGTTAAACAGATCACACACACACACACACACACACACACACACACGCGCGCGCGCGCGTCAGCTCCAAGTAAAACCCAGACAACAAGGGCTGGTCTCCAGCACCGTGCAATCCCCGTAGCCTCTGAGAAAGGATGCTTCAACTCAAAATCAAGGAAACAGACCCTCCTGCAGACTGGGGAGCCATAGGATCTAAGGAGAAATAAATACTTAAAGAGGGGCCTGGGGTAGGTACCCAGCCCAGATCAAGGGCTCAGAGATCTCAACATGAGTTTGAGAACTAAGCCTCAGTGAGACCTCCTTGACATAGAATGTGCAGTTTAAGTCATGCCAGATGCTAGGTTTTAATATCCATCCTCACTTCTGAGCTTGGGCCCAATCAGGTAACAAACACACTCAGGATCCGTCCGTATCTCCTGCTGTGTTTTTCTCTCCCTCACCTCCCTGTATGGTCCAGCCAGCTGCAGGTACGTTTGTGTGTGTGTATTAACTTTAGGACGATGTCACTGACTTTGATGGAGGTTAGAGTGGATTTGTATCTAACTCTTGAATATTTTTCTGATTTTTTTTTCAGTTTCCATGTTCCTTCGATCTTCCAGGAACCAGTACCGAGGTCAGGGTGTATTATCTCTCTGATTTATTATGTCTTGATGTAGTTTGGAGCCTACCTTTTATATTCCATGAAGGTTTGAAGCAGAATGTGGAGATCTCTGCCAGAAACACCTGCTGAAGTTTTGATTTGGACAATGCTGTCTCTGGACTACCTTGCAAACCGAAGACACTACCATCATGATGCCGAGCCTCCAACCCACACATGGGGCAAACTGCTGCGATTTCAGATGTCTTAAAGCTCTCAGAAAAGTTACACGGTTCCCAGGATCCCATTTTCTCACTTCATTTCCTGGTCTATAAATGTTATTTTTATAAATGGTATTGGTATTTGTTTTTTAAATTTCTGATTATTAATTTCTAGTATATAGAAATGCAATTAGCTTTTGTATTTATTTATTCCAAAATTTCCTAGTTTTTGAAAGATTCTACCAGGTTCCATTACTCATTAAAAAAAAAAAAACTAAGGATAATTTTACTTTTTCTCATTTTTCTTTGTTTATTTCATTGACTACAATCTCTAAAAGTATGAGGATGGAAACGGGGTATAATGGGGAAAATCAACAGGCAGTGGAGTGTGTTAATCCTTCAGAAGAGTGATTCTCAGAAGCCACATCTGGCAGGGACAGCCACCTCTAACTCCAGCTTCAGTGATTTGATGCCCTTGTGTGTGAGCACACGCACATACATGCACACACACACACACACACACACACACACACAGGAAATAAATAAATCCTTTTGTTTTTGTGTTTCACATATGGCCATAGCTTTTCCCATTCTTGGAGGGTGTAGTAGTCAATTACCTTTAAGTAAGGATTTTAGCTATAAAAGTTTTACAGATGTTTTTCTTTTTATAGTTGAACTATATCTTTCAGCCTCTTCCCTTCCTATAGATTTTTTTTTACTTTTGTTTATGTGTATATATGTGTGTTTGTGTGTTTGCTATGTGTGCACCAAATCCATGCGGTCACCTGAGGCTCCATAGCACTGTTGGATCTCCAGGAGCTGGAGCCCTTGTGACCTGCCTCATGTGTGAGTGCTGGGAGATGAACCAGGTCTGTAAGAGCCCCACAGACTCCTAACCGCTGAGACATCTCTTCAGCCCCGAGTTACCACAATGTTTTAGAACCAGATAGATAATGTATCTTCTAAGTTCTTCATTGCTGCGAATATTTGCATCTACATTGCTAGGGTTCAGGTTACACTCCACCCCTCAGTGAGGATGGTTGTGAAGCCCAACATATCCGTGCAGGCTTGTGATTCTGAGTGGGAAAACTGGTGAAAATTTGCACCTAGGTCATATGTTCAAAAAGAAGACAAGGACGAGTTATAGATTTTTGAATTTTTCACTGATGAAGAAGTTGGATAAATATGAAAACAGCGTAACACTAGTGTACTCTAGAAGTTAAAATTGGCCTATACACCTCACTGTTATGTGTGCTGATTAACTCAGTTACTTCTAGGGTACTGTGATAAGACACCACAACCATGACAACTTGCAAAAAAAAGTGTGTGATTTGGGGCTTACAGTTTCAGAGGGTTGTAGAGTCTATGGGGGCAGGAGCAGCTAAGAGGTCACATCTGCATCTACAAAGTAGAGTCAGAGAGAGAAAAGAGGTGCTGGGAATGGTTGGAGTCTTCTGAAGTCTCAAAGTCCACCCCCTGAGTGGCACACCTCCTCCAACAAGGCCAACCCCCCAAATCCTTCCCAAACAGTTCTACCAACGGGGAGCCAGTCATCCAACAGATGAGCCTGTGGGGACTATTCTCACTCAAACCACCAAACTGATCTAAGGGTTGTGGTTTTTATGAAATGAATATTTAATCAAGCCACTGAACTGGTAGAATCTCCCTCTGAAAGGATCAGAATGGCTGGGTTTCTTGTAGATAAGCTACAGTAAATATTAAACTTGACTTTGGGTTCAATGCACTAGATTATCTCTCTGAATGCTTCTAACTTCTAAATGAGGACAAGGATAACTCCCAGTAATAAAATATTCTCCAAAAGGAATGTGTGGAATCTTAGACGTAATATATCAGTTGAAGCCACAAACATTTCTTTACTCCTTTATTTAAAATGCACAAACTGCTGCTTTAGAATTTGAAAGCAGACACAGTTAGAGGATCATTTTATCAGCATTTGGAAGAAACAACAAAACAACAAAACAACAAAAAAACATAGCAGGCAAACTCTAAATCTTGGCATTAGCCAGAAAGGGAGAGAAGTCTGCTTTTTGAGGGTGAGAGAAAGAGACAGGTTCAGCAGCAAAAGTTTGTGAGCCTCTGCCTGACAGAAGCGAAAGAAGGTTTCAGGAGAGATGAAAGGTCAGTGTCAGAGAAAACATGCCTAGCAGTAGCCTGTGTCTGAGAGGAAAGGGGAGGGGAAGAAAGGGGTGAGCGGGAACTCAGGAAATCAGGCTGTCTCAGCTGGGCCTGTGGAGGAAGCTCTGAGAAGAGCAGCCGGCAGGAGGGCTGACGGGAGGTGTGAGCACCTTATTTCACTCATGGGATAATTATTCCTCCCAGCTCCCTAGCATCTCTCTGGTGAGTGGCTTCTCCTGAGAAGTGGTGTGTTCTCCCGGGTTATAGACAGGGAAGCCCAACTGAATTACCTCTTGATGAAGGAGACAACAGGGTCCTATGCTCTGTTCTTTGAAGGGAATGGGCTATCATGCTACTGACCCTACAGCTATTCAACAGGAGTTGTTGACAAAAAGCAAGCGGTATTGGGTGTTTGGGAATTTGGCTCTGTCGTCACTGCTATCAAGGGCTGGCCTGAGTTTTCAGAGTCCCTTGACCCACTCCCTGTCATACTGTGCTGAGTTAGTTTCTTGTTTGATCCCGACGCTTCAGCGTTGTGTGTAATGAGAAGGGGGGGGGCGGCACTGGAAGACTTGTGTATTCCCATGAAGCATGGCTGCAGACCCACAAGGCGTGTTTGCTGCCTGTTGGGCATGGTAGATTTCCTTGTGCGGGTGAGCTGCAGGTTGAATGAGTTGTGTTTTGCACTGAACCCCATATTTAATTGAAATAACATCTGACAGGAAAACTATAATTATTCAGACTTTGGTAGACATTTTCCGGAAAACAAAGCAAGTGGTTCTGACACTTGGAGTAAAACAGCTGTCAGCATTTGTTGCCAAGGATAAAATCTGAGCCTCCGAGCTTGTGCTTGACGGGTTCTCAATACACAAAGGCCTTTCTGGTGAGATTGGTGATGTTATTAATAAAGGCAATTTTTGATATTTCAGAATCAAATATGTCAAGATTTGGAATATCTGAAAAACTCAGTGAACCATCCCTTTTTAAATGACCACGGCCGATGTTACAATTTTATTCGTGGATAAAAGTTGCATCATTCAGAGGACAAAACAGACTACTGGATTTTTAAAGCCATGGAGCACAAAAAAAAATGATTTATTTGTTTTGGGTTCTACATGGCAAGAAGCCATTTCTTATATAACTGAGGAGCCTCACAAAAGCTCATCACTGCAGGAAGTTGTCATTGCTATGTGTCTCTCTTTGCTCTTAGCCTTCATGTCTTCGTGTAGACCTCCATCACAGGAGAATAAATGCAGACTCAGAGAGAAGGTCGAGGCATGTTTTAGAATCTGGGAATCTGGGGCTGAAAGGTGAGGAGTACAAATGCCTTCTCCTGCTGCTAGTCTGCCTTTCTCAAAAGTAATTTTTAGGGATTTAAAAAAAAATCTATATAATTGTGTCTGTGGTGTCAGTGGGTGTGTGCCCATGGATGCGGATGCCTACGGAGGCCAGAGGCGTTGGAAGTCCTGGAGCTGGAGATCCAGGTGGTTGCAGTCAACCTGACATGAGCGCAGAGAGTCACTCTGGTCCTCTGTAGCAGCAGTGAGTGTTCTTTACCCCCGAGCCATCTCTTCAGTCCCCCACATTTAAAAAAAAAAAAATAAAACCTTAACACCTTGTTAAGAGGCAGAAATGCAGCTTGGTGGAAGAACATTCATCTGAATTTGATTCCCAACAAAACAAAACAAATTCGTTAATTAACTCGTTTCGATATGGAAGGTATTTAATTCAGTTCATTTATGCTATTTTAAAACAAATAGCAAGATGATCTGAAAATTTTTTGGATTTTATGTATCAAACACTACTGCTATATATAACTTACATACATAATGAGTCACACACGCCCAGGGTTTTTTGAGGTACAACTGACAAGCAGAAGACTACAGTCTACACCTGAGTTTTGTGTATATGGACATGCTGAATCTCCCATTCTCTGCCTCTCTCTCACAGCCCCTGGAAGCGATCAATCCAGCCTTTCCTCTGTGCACTTCTTAAACTCTGAACATAAGTGAAACATTGCAGAATTCCTTTCTGTGTCTGGCTTATGGCACACAGTATCATGCTCTCCAGGTCCAGTAACATTGTAATAACAAGGCTCTCTCTCACCCTTTCCAAGTCTTGTTTGTGTTCACTTGTGTGTCTGCTAATCTCCTGTTGCCTCATGAACACACAGAGTGCCCGCTTCATAGCTAAGTCTCTGAGCAATATCACAGTGACTACGGGAATGTAGAATTTTCTTTAATGTATCAATTCCCATTCTTTGTATAAAAATTAGTAGGTTTGCCGAGGTATATGACAGCTCTGTTTTTAACATTTTAAGAACCTTCACTTACTTCATTCCATTTATACCTAGAAAGAGTAAGATTAGTTGACTACAGCTCAGGGGATTTGCTTCTGGGCTCCGTACTCCTTTCTACCTGTCTCTGCACCTGTTTCTGATGTAGGTGTCCTCCTTCTGAAGGTGACGGGATAGAGGCTGATACAGATCCTTTGCCTTTCTGTCCTTTCTTAGACTCCGACGCAGTGGTTAAGTGAATTAAGAAGCCAGTTTCTCATGACTCTAGGGCTTAGTGTCATTCCATAAGGGAGTAAATGCCGGCCTGACTCTGGCGGAGAACTGCGTGTCCCCATCGGGCTAATCCTCGTTAGTGCTAGAATGTGGCTGCTGGTGTTAGCTGGGTGCGCAGAGAGACTGTGGCTTTAATTCGGAAGCATTATGGAGCATTAGGAGGCAATACGTACAGAATTAACAATAACACCATATAAGACAGCTCTACTCTTGTAGAGCCGAGCCTTTTCCAGCCGTGGAGCCCATTCACCTGGAGGACCCATGGCAGGGACGGGGTGCTCTGAATCTGGGGAAGGCACATCAGGAAACAGAGAGCACATCTTTCTGAAGCTGTAGCCCCCAAGTCTCAGCGCAGGACACAGCTGGGGTTCACCATTGCTCCAGCCTTTGTCTCCAGACCACAAATGTTCCTCCCAATCTTGTTTTCTTGGAGGCTCACCATCTCATCATTCTCCATGTTGTTGGTGGTCCCCATCTTCCTTCACTTTTGTCACACTGGCTTCTTGTCAGCTGCCTGCCATTGTCACCCTGCGAGGCCCCTCCCTCCTCTGCAGCCCAGTAGCCTAGAGCCCTGTGCCCAGGGTGGAGCCCTGTGAGATGTTCTCTAGGCAACCAGAGTGATCTGACGGCTTTGCTCCCCTTTGGTTCCCTTGTGTGCACTGTGAGCTTCCTGCTGCCAGGCACCTCATTCTGTCCCCAGGCCTCTCCTGACTGGGTATGTGGGTTGGCACACAGGACATGGGAACAGTCATCTCTGTGAGCTTGAGCTCTCGGGCGTCCTCTGTGGGGTCTTCAGACTGAGGGGAACTGATGCCATCTAGGCCCCACCCCCTGCGTGTCTAAGGCCCCAGTGACTGACAGCTTGATTAGCAGCTTCACAGCTACACGTAGTAGAATCTGCCAACATCCCTTTTCCTTCCCCTCTTGGTCCCACTGTATAGACTAAAAATTATGGAAGTGTCCCGTTCAGAAAGGGGGGGGGGTGGGCAGTAAATAGCCCATTTTTCTTACATACCGTTATTCTCCCTTGATACTCTGGACTAATTGTAGATTTAGTACATGAAGAAAGCTTCCTCCCCATGGAGCTTTTATCTTTTAGTATGATTATCGTACAAGTTGATATAGTAATAGAACTTTAAAAATAAAAAAAGTCTGACACATTTAGATTCCTTTCAAGTCTATCACGTGACTGGTTTAGCCTGATGGACAGGCTAAGACATCTTCCCATGTCAGTAATGTTTGAGAACAAGACCAAAGTTCAGGGCAATAATCTGCCTTGTTGGTTCTTTGTGTTCTTTCGCGGCTGTGGTGGCTTGTGATAAATCCTGAATTATGTCAGGACCCAGAACCCATTTCCATGAGTAGAGTAATTCTAATGTCGGGTCTCTGACTTGATGATTAATGAACACTGCTTAATCTGAAGGACGATGAAGATGCAGAAGGAAGGTGGCCGCTTGTTGCTGTGTTGCTCTCCTGGTTTCTCTTGACTGAAGACTGAGACCAGACTGTGGGAGCCTGGTCTCACACTTACTGCCCATCATCCTGAGGCAGTGCTGGACAGCTCTGGTGTCTCTGTGGAAGAACTTATATCTGATCAACAAGCCAAAGGCAGAGAAGAGAGAGACCTGGTGTGAGATTTTGAAACCTAAAGCGCACCCCTAATGACATTACTCCTCCAACAGCTCTTCCAGGCTTAATATACCTTGGGTTTCCTTAGCCCATGCATATGGTCAGCACCCCATTGCTTAAAAACTCCTGTAGGATTTACTGAAACTTCCCCAAGGAATAAAAACAAAGAATACAAAAAAAAAAAAACTTCAAGCTTAAAATGCAAAGCTAATATAAGGGAGTGCTAAAACCACAATTCAACAGGATCATAGGTTTTTAAGGGCTACTCATGTTAATGTTTCTAAATATTAAGGATTATTGCTAACCATTTGAGATCTTTTGAAAAGCATTAAACTCTTTGGAACGTCTCAGAAGTCACCAGGTAAGAATAATAGTGTGCTGCCGTCTTTCCAACGTCCTGATCAGCGGCCATTATAGAAGCTGTCCTGGGACAACGGTTTGGAGATTGAGATGATGCTACCCAGGAGAGCTGACTCCCAAGGTTGTCATCTTCTGTTCTCCATAAATAGAACTCAGAATAACGCCAGAACTCAGAGCTGCTGCTCTTTCCCTCCCAGTTCGAGAAAGAGCAAAGCACAGAAAATATGGACATCTTGGGCTCCCCATGGAAGACAGTTGTTGTGAGGTGCTGGATGGGCGCCCTGTTTTTGATTCTGATTCAACCCTTTGCCCCGCAGAGCATCTCATGCCGAGATGCAGCCATGGCTATGGGGTCAGTTCCCCTTCACGGTGTCACGTAAAACTGGGTCAGGCTCGGGTGTGGCAGTTACATGTGACTGGAAGTGTGACACCTTGCCTACCCAAGAGTCACACTTTGACTCAGTCATACCTGAGAATCCTTAGTATGTCAGTGTCCCCTCTGCTCAGCTCCATCCTGGTTGTCTGAGCACAGGTGAGCAATTTCTCTAGTTCTCACCAGCAACATGATAGCTTAGAACACCATGTGGACACCGTATGCTCTTAAGGAACTGTCCATGGATGGTTCCACAGCCTAGCACCACGCAGCGGTGATCTGGGTTCAAGATCTGCCTGAACCTCCATTCATGGTCATGAGGAAATCAAGCACCTGCAGGTACCCACATCCTCTTTTCATAGTGCCAGCCTGATACCCGCCCCATGGCCACGCCATGTAGTGTGATTCCTCGTGCTGCAAGTGCTTTGCCCACGTAGGGGGCAGATGTCACCTGGGGAGAACTTCTTCCCGGCTGTCATCACAACCAGGATCAAGACAAACACACAACATGGAGTTTGGGGATAATCACTGACACCTGAGATTTGCTTTGAAATGATAAAAGACAACAATTTTGGGGGTCCATTCAGCCTTCCTGAAGGCCAAGGAGGCAATATTTCTAAGTGGCAGCCTTTAATGCCTGTGAGTTAAATGACCCCAGAGAGCTACTGGTCTTTTGAGCAGAGTGCAGACCCTTGAGAATGAAATTAATATCACGCACTCCTCAAGGGCCAGGGTGATTCTCTCTAAGGGTATTGATTGGAAGAGATGATGGTCATGAGCTGCAGCCACTGCTTGTGCCTCACTACACAGGAAGGCCTGAGAAAGATGTGCCTGTGGCAGAAGCACTCACTTAACATGGGGGGGGGGGTGGAGATTTCCACTCTGTCTACAGCAAAACTATTTTAACCTTCCTCTGTGGGAACATATCACTTCCAAGAGTAAACAACCTTAATCTGCTTTGCACTAACCATTCCCCCTTTCCTTTCAAGCCAGGCATGTTCTCATTGTTTGCATAAATAACGGTAGATTAATCTGCTTTGGGTCCAGCAGGATGGCTTTCCCTGGTATCTGTGCTGCACAGAACGCCCCGGAGGATGCAGCACACACTGACACCATACTCTAGGGCATCTGACTTTGAGCTGATACACTCCGGCCACCCTCAGATCTCATTGATCTCCTCTTGAATGGTAACTCGGTTAACCAGGAAGTTGCCACTCCAGCCTGGGTTTCTACTAATCAATGCAAATGCAATTACTTCTCTTTCTAGCCTCTCAAATGGTCTGTATGTACTTTTGCTTAAGAGTGATATGGGTTTAAGCTGATTTCCAGTTGGTTAAACTAATGCCTGGATGTGTTTTCCCATTCTGGGTGTGAGCATACTCCAGACAAGAGGTTTCTAGAGGCATAGTTTTCAGAGAACAGCGGTAGAAGGAGTGTGGACTAGGCATCTCCAAAGAATTTCTGTGGCCAAAGATATCTTCTACTATATCCCCTTCCCATTGTTCATCAGAGGCATTGGGTGATACATGAACACATCACTAGAATAGGGTTTTCACAGACCTTATTTCAAACTCTCTGTCTGTCTGTCTGTCTGTCTGTCTGTCTGTCTGTCTGTCTCTCTCTCTCTATATATATATATATATAATTATTTTATATAATTATACAACTATAATTATATAATATATAATATATATTAAATGTGCAGGAAATAATTTAGGGACTCTGAAATTCATATGCATACAATCCATACTCAAATACATACAAACACACACATATTACAGACACATTCTCTGACATTTATACATGTATGAACACACATGTATGCATACACCCACACCCACATGTCCATTCATACACACACACACACACACACAACCTCAAATGTACACATGTCTTCTGTAGACACCATGCCAAAGGTTCTGTGACCCCCAAACCTCAAAGGGACCTGTGGAAAAAAGGGTGACCTGCACTGCTCAGGGAAAAAGAGGCTATTGGGTATTGGGGTCCTACTGTCCAGTGGGTATTGTCCTCCTCAGGAAACATGTAGGTCATTGCCTTTAAGCAGTCACAAGTTGCCCTATTGAACATTCATCCACCAGGACATAGTCCTCTCGGTCCACCTCAGTGACCACCACCCTCAGAACACAACCCTCCTACTTTACCCCACTGTACACCTCACTAGGACACAGTCAGTCTTCCTCACAGCCCAAACACCACCACCACCTAAAGACACATGGAGTCAAGGGACTTTCACGCTTGGGGAAGATGGGACCCAGTGGCTTCTATGCATGAAGAAGACAGAACCCAGTGGCTTCCAGGCATGATAAAGATGGAATACAGGGCCCTCCCTGAATTAGCAAAGCATCATTTATTAACTATGCTTTCACTAGACTCAGGTTTTGTGTTGGAAGGGAGACATCCCCAGGGATACACTTAAAAGGTGAGTGAGTTAAGATTAAAAAGTAGGAAAACAGAAGAGCAGGGTTTCTGTCGGTTCCAGGAGGCTGGCAGCTAGAACAGGAAGGGCCCCATCTACAGTCCACAGTGAAGGAATGACCCTCCCAGGTGGGTGGCTGTGTTCCATGCTGCCCTTCTACTAGAACTAGCTGGGGTAGACAATGCCTTCTAATATTGGTTATAGAAGAAAAGACAGACATGCCGCTCCTTCAGCTGCCTTGCAGGCAAAACTTCAGACTTCGCCAAGCTGAGCCGGTGTATCTGGGGTTTGGGCATCTTCAGAGAGCTTTGTTTTTTGGACTGGCCTTGGCGTGGAGAAAATCCACTCATTCTTGAGCTTCTGAAGTTGTACGTAAGGTAGGCGTCCAGCAACTAACTACCCAACAATACCAATTCTTTATTTTTGTTTCATCCTTTTTTGTGGGTGTAAAGGTTAGAGAGCATTGAGGATAGCTAATCCGTCATGAAAATCCAGTCCAGACCTGACTACCTCCAAACATACCACGGTACCCAGCTACCTTCATGCATGAATACCTGACCAGGGTTTCCTCTATGGTTTTTTTCGCTCTTTGAAAAGAACACAATGGGAACATTTGGCCCTGAGTTTGATACCATCCTCTAGGTTTGTATTTATAGTAGCCACAGCTATTCATGGGATGCCCCCCAACCCCACAAATTCACTCAGCGTGCTATCCATCAAAGCAGAGCAAATCAATGTATTGAAAAAAAAATCTTAGAAATTAAATCTCCCCTGAAATATAACACCACACAATTGACTTTCTGTCTGTGTTGTTTGGAGACGGTAACAAAGAAATGTAAAACAGGATGGCTGAACCTGGAACAGCTTGTAAAATCTGGTTAAGCCGTGTTGGAAAAGGCTTGGACGCCCCACTAGAAAACAGGCTATTTATTACTTCGCTTTCTTCAGCCCTATGAGGCATATGCTCCCTTTTTAGATTCTTTTCTCTCTTCTTGCAAAGTGCACTCATTCAACTCTTGGCAATTAGTGTAATTGAAATTTATTGACAATGTGGCTGACGTGGAAGCCCCATTGTCCCCAAGCGTGTGCTTCCGAGGAGCGGCAGGCAGCCTGGGCCTCGCTCAGTTACATCAATGGGCCACCGGCTGCCAAGGGTTCCTGTGGGGGTATGAATGTTACTTAGTGATAAGAGCCTTCGAAACGGGATCCCTGGACCCCATCTCTGGTGGGAGATGGAAATGAAATATGTATTTGGCTGCTGTGGAAAATTAATGTAATTGGCTCCCACATAAAGCTTTGACAAGATGACCTGTTTGAAATCCAAGAAGGGTTTCCAGCCCTGTATCATATTATCTCCAATGAAGCCAGCCATACTCAGTGCCCCCCACCCCAAACCCAGTGGAGGTGAAATGAAATGGAATTTGGGTACCAGTGTTTAACAACACTTCTGTAAAACACAGTTATTCTGTTTGCATGTGTAGCTTCAAGATGAAGGGGCTAGGATGATTGGATTTTCCTGTGTGTGTGTCTGTGTTGATAGCTCTCAGTCTGGGTTTTCTTTTCACTGGTGAGCCAAGGGTTGCAATGTTTGGAATACGCATGGACGCATTTATCCCTGTACCTGCTTTTGCTCTCAAATTTTCAATATGATTCTGAAATGTCGATGTGTGACTTGATTAAATTAAATTGGACTCATTTGGAGGCCAGTGCAGACTTCTGACTTTCTCTTCATGGAAGATGGATATATGTTTATTTTAATATGTGAGGATTTGGGCATGTAAAAGGAATAGGAAGGGTGTTTTTAAATCTCTACCCGTGGAAAGGGGCATGTTTTCCCGCCGGGTCGTTTCCTGGGAGGGGATTACTATGGTGAATTAATTTTAGCTGCTGTTCTGTCTGGTTTCTAATTTTAGATAATATACTGTTTTGATTCATTTAATGGGGCCTTAAATGCAGCACCGCAGAGTTTAAGAGGATGCAATGATAAATTGGAGTGCACATGAGAAAGCATGCATTTCTTCCTGTAAGGAGCTCCCCACGCTGTTGCTAAACCTTGGATTATTTGCATTCATTAATGAACACAGGCTCTTTGCTTGGTATCATTTTGAAACAGCCCAGAAACAGTGAGTTAGTGGGTTTTATTGATTCATACTTAAAGATGGATTGGGGGAGCACATCATTCCTATTTCTTTTTTCTTTTTGTACTGATAGAATTTGTTTCTCTGAAGAGTTTTATTACAGCCCAGACCCACCTGAAGTTAATCTTCCTTGAAGACTTAAAACTTGAAAGCACCGGTTCGTTCATGTTTCTGTGCTATGTCGTCAAGGACTCGGCTCTGAACAGGAGAGGACAAAGGGGCAAAGGGGCGGGGTAGCAGACTCAGGAAGGGGAGAGGGAGATCTCACACTGCTGAAAGGGGGTCCTACGACACAATCCTGTCTTGGAGATACCTGTGGGCAAGTGGCAGGAGCAGGACATGTGCCACGACAGCCATGAACTGCAAAATACAGGAAATGGTGAGAAACAGGAAGCTATGAGACAGTTGCAGGGATCAAGAAGCTGAGAAACAGCAAGAGACTGGCGCATGGTGGTCAGACAGAGTTCAGAGCCATCAAAAGGCGACAGGACTCAGATCCATCCTTCCTTCCTTCCTTCCTTCCTTCCTTCCTTCCTTCCTTCCTTCCTTCCTTCCTTCTGTTGTCTTTGCCTCCATAAGCATCTGTGCCTGCAGGCCAGAAGAGGACACCAGATGTCATTACAGAGGGTTGTGAGCCACCACACGGTTGCTGGGAATTGAACTCAGGACCTTTGGAAGAGCAGGCAATGGTCTTAACTGCTGAGCCATCTCTCCAGTCCCTTGTCTCCATACTTGTATGGGCACATAGAGCTGTTCTGAGACTGGATGGGGATGTGGGACTACAGGCTAGCCTGCTCCTTTTCTCCTCTTAGTTCCCTTTAAACCACAACTGTCCTTCGACCCTGTCAGTGGACCTGGACTGCCTTCCCTGCTTGCAGAATTCATTCTTATGTCTGACTGGAGAGTAGCATCATGTGCCTGGCTTCTTTCCTGCTTTACTTTGCTCCTATCTAGACTATAAACCACAGCTGAAGTCACTGACCTGAAATGAATCTGGCTACCCATCTACTCAGGGCACGGGAGTGCCTCTCTGTAGGTAAAGGCCACACTCCATAGGACAGCTTAGCAGCTGCTTCCTGAACTCGACCTGGCCATCACTCTGGTCACAGGCTATCTCTGTTCACCTTCCCCAAACCACCTACTGGGTCCCAGTTACGGGCATTTAACATGGATCCTTTTTTTACTGTTTTTATTGAGCTATATATTTCTCTCCACACCTCTCCCTTCTTCTCCCTCCCCTTCTGCCCTCTCCCATGATCCCCACCCTCCCAATTTACTCAGGAGATCCTGTCTTTTTCTACTTCCCATGAGCATGGAATTTTGAGTCTCTGTATCCACACCCATTGCCCCTCAGCTGATTCCCTTTTGATACAAATGTGGGATCCTTTGTGATGCCACCTTGGTCTGTCCAAGTAGAGTCTGGCTGTCTGTGGCTGGTAGCAACCTGCTCGAGGAAGTGGAACCTTGAATGGATACACTGTGCAGGGCAGGGTAATGTCCTTAAGATGAGGACCAAAAGATGAAGGATGTGAGCTGGATATCAAAGGGACTTTGCAAATCTGATGACAATGATGATGTCGTGTGGGAAGATTTTGCTGGTTTATCCAGAAGGCAAATATCTTACGCTCATCTCCCTGGTCCTTTCAAAGGGAAGTGGGATTTTGAAGGGCAAAGGAGGGTTGTTCAACAGGAGAGGAATTTAGCACAGCATCAGTAGCTGGTCCACAGACACTTGCTGCTGCTCCACTGAGATGCTCGTCAGACTGCAGGTCTCTCTCGTGGGGATACAAAGGACTGGTGTCATCAACCACTAACTCTGTATGGTTTGTTAGAGCAATAAAACAGAACACAACAACGAAAATTATAATTTCTAAAAAACTCTTCTGGATCACTTGACTCGTGAAATTTAGATTGAAAACTGTCTTCAAAACTTGAGTTATCTTATAGAAATGCCATAGTTCACATGCTTTTCAGTAGGGTTTGTGGTCATGAGAAATTATTTTAGTTTATTAATAAAGGCATAACTCATAAGCAGGTTCATTAGACAATATGTAAGCCAGTTTTCTAAATGTAGACTATGTAAACAAATAGCGTAGAGACTCACCTGATTGCACTCGCTTACGTGCACAGGCATCTGAAAGGCATTTGAAGTTGACTGTTGGCCATTGGAACATGGCCCGGGTTCTGAAGTGGAGCAGATGAAAGCAGCTGCCACAAATACTCAAATGGGAGGTAACCAACACTGAGTCCACTCTGGTCTGTGTAGCTGGACGGGAAATGTTAGTGGCAACGGGGAAGCTCCCGGGGACCCTGAGATGGCTAAAGGCGCTTTGGTTCAGCTGGAAGCAAAGCTGTCTGAGGGAGCGTCCTATTCCAGCGGTGACTACAAACCGGAAGAATCCACATTTTCTAGGTAGGAACAGCAGGAGGGAAAGATTTATGTGAATCTGCTTTGGGAGCGCCCATTTGTGTGGACAACATCTTACAAGCCAGCCCTCAGTGTACATCCTGTAAAACATCTCAGGAAGGGGGCTGTGCCGGGGTCCAGCTGGCAGACTGTTGGTTCTATGGGCACAAAGCTGCGGTTTGGATCCCAGAGCAGCATAACCCTGGCTTAGTTGTACTGCTCATGGCTGCCATTCTATCACTAGGGAGGAAGAGGAAGGAGGATCAGAGTTCAAGGTCATCCTTGGCTACTTGGCAAACTTGAGGCCAGCCTGGGCTACATTAAAGTCTATCTCAAGGTTCTCAGAAAAGAACTCCTGATCCAGGGCACGGGTTCTAACAGAACATGAAGGATACTTTAGGATTTAAATATTTCTTGAAAGTTTTATACATCCATATGATGAATTTTCATCATTTTGATACCCTATTCTCCCTAAAACCCTTCTCCCAATAAGTCGCCCAAGGTACTGTCTTGCCTTCCTTCTGTGTGGCCCACATCCATCCATCTCACGCCGTCAGGAACACAGAAACAGGAAAGTTTGACTTGATCACCAGAAAGGAGAAAATGACAGGAACTATTCCTCAAAGCAGCGTAGGGCTGGGAGCTGCTGGGCAGCAATATTAAACCACCCAATAAATACGCTGTTGGAAGTCAGTGAGATTGAAACCAAGAGCCATAGGACCAGCCAGGGTGGCAGGAAGACTTCCCCTCTAGTGCAGACACACCTCGGGCATCTGCCACCCAGCTGTCAACTAGGCCTGTCCCCTCGACGTCTAGAACAATGCGGATCACAGTCATTATGTTCTTAAAATGTCCAATATTTCCAGGACTGGAATCATAACAAGTCATGCTAATCTCTGCTGTGCTTGCTAGACAAGAATGGCTGGGAAGCTGTTGGCGAAATCCCACGCTTATGCAGAAGAAGACATGAAGTGGGATCGAGTTCAAACCTCACCGGTCTGAGAAAATTCCTGTGTGCCTTTAGTGAAAGCCAAGAACAAAGCGGGAGATCTAAGCGGTGGGAGACATCCTCCCAGGGAAGCTCGGGGGAATTCCTCCACCTTGAAGCATTTCCATAAACAATTAAAAGGGATAAGTCTCTAAATAACTTAAAAGACGTTCAAGGAGAGTCATCTAACAGCTGCTGAGGACCAGTGTTTGCTGCAGCTCCTCACTACAGAGCAGGGAGATGAGAGCCCAGAGCCAGGGCCTTTGAGTAGCCTTGCCTCAGGTCTTCGTTTTGATACCCCGCGACTTACGTTAAGAGGTTTTCAGAACTGAGTGACATTTCCTCACTTCATGGTTCCCTGATTTAACATTTTCACAGAGGTTTAGACATCACTAATTCAGTGCAATACTGAATTTAAAAAAAAAAAAAGAGATCATATAACTATCAGGCTCCGTGACGGTTGCTCCAATGTGCTTTGTGCGTTAGCCTGCCCCAAATTCTCTCTTGGAGGTGATGCTCCATATCCTTACAGACAATGTAGGGAGGCTCACCGTGATTGCCACAGAGTGACTCACAACCACTGACATGGGGTATTCTTTAGCCCAAACCCCAGTGAGGCTGTCCTGCCTGCACGGCCCATGTGCTCTTTCTGTGTCTGTTCCCAGACTCACAAATGAGCTGCCACCAGGGACGTGGCCTATGCACGGTCAAATCTGTCTGGTCAGGAACTTCTGATGAATGTGACCCATGTGACCTGGTCGTTAGAATCTTCTGTCTTCATCTAAGATCCATGAGACTCCGAGTCCCATTGAACTACTTCTTCAAAGTCTGTCTCAAACCAGTCTTCCCTATTGTTTGAAATACCCTTCCATTCTAAATAAAAACAAAGGGATGCACACTCTATATCTGACGTCCCTTCCAAATAATGTAGAGAGATGCTGTGACAGGAAGTTAACTGTTAGGGAACACGTGTTCCAGACACACGTGTTTGCGTTAGACATCAACAAGAACCAACACGAGAATGAAGGAGTTCGGAGTCGGTGATGGACATCATCTCAGAGGACCACTTGGTATGTTTCCCTTTTATGCACAGCCAAAAGAAGCACAAAAGCCAGGCATTTGGTATAGGGCAGAGTGTGAATGCAGATGTATTTGCTCATCAGAAACTTGATATACCCTGATATCATGTAAGGTCTTTCCAAATGGCAGAGTCGGACACAGACTTCTCTCACTTTGGTGCGGAGCCAAGGCACTTTGGAAAGGGTGTAACTTCTACTTCCTTCAGAAAAGGATGGTGTCTGCCCGTCCCAAACAGAGAAAAGATTACCTATGACAAAAATCTACCAGCTTGGGCATTTTGAGCAACCAGAACTTGAAGAAAATAAAGAAAAGGAGATATGAAGCTTCCTTTGCCCCCGTGATTCTCAGTGCAGGGGATGGCAGCCAAATCTACCACTCTGTGCTTTCTTTGAGGGAGTCCATGTTGTGTCCTCAGTAGCATGCAGGACAGGGACTCTGTAAACTGCTAGGAGACAGACTGGGCACAGGAACAAAGTGGCAAGCAAGGCCACCGTGATGGCGCAATTAGTACTGGCTAGTGTGTTCAGTCTCCTTTGTGGGCCAACAGGTCAGAGAGTTAGCTGCACCATGAGTGGATGAGCAGCCTTTCTTGGTTTTGTAGGTGGAGAGAGGCCTACAATTAGACAGAATCCCTGTGAAATTTATTAGCAGCCACGCTCTTCAGCTCATGTGCATTTGGCCAGCAATGAGACAGAGAACAACCCACAGAGGTCAGCCTAGAGAATGCCATGTCCGTCCCCTCTCCCGTTCACACATCTGTGACACCTTTTGTATCCTAGACAAGACTGTGCTTTAACACACGAGACAAAGCTGCCTTAATGTTAGAGAAATATTCATGGTGGGAATAAATGGGAAGGAAACACTTATCAGAACCATACCATAAACTACCCCGGGGCTTAGATTTTGCTAATTTGATCGTAACACCCAGGCTCTGCAGTGTCTGTCGTACATGTCACTGTTGACGTTGTCAGTGAGATCAGTGAGATGGTTAAAGGGTTGAGAGCATTGGCCCCTCTGACAGAGGACTTGGGTTTGGTTCCCAGCACCTACATGGTGGATCACAAGTGTTTGTAACTCCAGTTCCACAGAATCCAGAACCTTTGGCCTCTGTGGGTGACAGGAACTCACACAGTGCACATGCAGAGATAGAGGTAAATACACATGCAATAAAAATGAATCTCTTTTTAAAAGTTAGTATTGGAGACGCTAAAGCTTGGGAAAGACTTGGACACTGCTCAAGTTATACAGCTTTGGAGTCAAAAACCTATACTTTGTTCTAATCCATTAATGGGTCCAAAACCCCAGGGAAGACGCGACAGGATTTATTTAATCTTTCAGCAACTGCGGTCTCCAGTCCTCAGCAAAGTGTGCAGCATAAGGTTGGAAAATCTTCTCTCGTGGCTCTGGTCTTTGAGCCACATGTCTGGCAGGAGACCAGTGACAGAAGTCAAAAGAGCAGCTGGGAAGAGACAATGATGTAACAGAGGTAATGGCTGGTGTGGAAGTCGGAGCCCAAGCTGGACAGTATGTCCAGTCAGACCCCTTCACAGCCGCAGGTTAGAGAGCCCCTGGTACACACTCTCTGGGACCTTTTCTGTCGCCTCCCACTTTTTGTCTCGTATGCTGTTTTTCCTTTTATGGAGATGCCCAGAAAAGGATGGGTTGGGAGTAGGAGAGAATCTAACAGGGGTGGGGAGAGAATGGGAAAGTGTAATGGGGCAGAGAAAAAGAAGGAATAAGGAGGGTAGGTTGGAGCAAGGCCTAATGCATGCACACGCAGAAATTTTACAGTGAAACCCATTAATCTGTATAACCATTAAGTTAATAATTGCAATAATTTGAAAAAGTTTCCAGCAAACAGTCTCTGTGTTCTATGTTCTTTGTACCAACAGGTTCTGCATCAGTTACTCTCCTCTGCTGCCAAACAGGAGGTTACGTACGAGAGGAAAGATTTAACTTAACTCATTGTTGGGGTACATAGACTGTGGAGATACTCAAGGAAGAAGGATTCTGAGCCGGCTAGAGTGGAGGGTTCCACGGTTGGAAAGCAGAGAGTGGCAGGAAGTAAGTCCAGGCTACCATCCCACTACTCAGTTCCCCCATTCCTTGAGCAAAAGTCTATCTCCCAAAGACCCCACAACCTTCCAAGAAGAGATGCTAAGTTCAAGGCCAGTGTTTCAAATGCTTGATCCTGCTGGAAACGTTTCACACTCAATCTGCAACAGGTGCTCAAAAAAATAGACGCTATTCTGTGTTAGGCGCTCATTCCGACAAGCGTGCTCCCTGCTTTGCCCTCTTCTCCCCTCAGCCTGCTGGTCACACTCATTGGGATGACTGTGTCTTTGCTTAGGTGGCTGCTGTTGCTCAGCAAAACCCTGGGTTGCTGGGTTACAGGACCCTGAGATCCTTCAGCGGCATACCCCCGTTCTCAGCTTCTCCGCAGCCTCGGAAAGACCTAACTCTGTGACAGACAGCCTTGTCTTCTCCCTCCAAGTCTGGGTCCCAGCGGATGTCCAAGGCGAGGCTGGACTCTCTGCTCTTCCACGGTCCCACTCTGCTAGTTCTGGCGTAGTTCTCGACCTCTCTGTGCCTCAGTTTCCTCCGTTGTCAGGTATGTTGTTAGGAGCATCCGAAAACATGATCTCTGGAAAACACTCAGAACAATCCCAGTGTTTGGTGAGCACTCCTCAGTGTTTGCTAAGTGGGGCGACTGGCTTTCCAGAAAGGACTTAGTGTTTTCGTGGCAGATGTGCTTGGCATGCTTAATATTATTTCAGTCATTCTTATGAATCTTAACTAATTCTGGTATCCTCGGGAGTAACCACTCAGAATAAATAATGTGTCCTTCCTTTGTTTCTGTACCAGCTCTCGCCACAGGTCCCTCCAAGGAGGGGGCCTCGCTTCGCTTCACCCTTTGTGGCCTGGGTTTCTCTTTGTGCCCGGCACACAGGAGGCTTTCGGTAAACAGTTGTTTAATTAATTTCATATTGTCTGAGGGTGGCAATTTGCAAAGAAAAAGGAAGGCGATGTTGTCCTTTAGATCGAGTTTGTTTGGGCTGCGTTTGCCTGCACTTCACAAAAGCAAAGTGTCTTCTGGTTCCATTACATCACACAGCCAATTAATCAACACTTGAATGAGTCCCCAGACAGCCCCTTCATTTTGTCTACTTATTAACTTTCATTATGTGCACAGCTAAAGTGTAATTGTGAGCAGGATGGATTATGCTGTAAACTTTCTTTCCTATTACACCGTTCCTTCACAAATCCCCTTATTAAATTGTTCCAGGGGTGATATATTATGTTAAGAACATAAGGTGACAATGACCTTCCCTTTAATTAACTATGATGGAAACAAAGGTGAGAACAGTGATGATGAGGTTAGGCTGAGGACCATAAATCACCTCCGAAGGGGAAGACAGGACACAGCTACAAAAATAACCTTGTGACTCACAGGTTAAGTGAGTGTTCCCACATGTCGCCCCCGCTGCTACTTATCTGAACACAGCCCACTGTTCCACAGGGTCAGGAGCCCCGCAGAGGAGAGCCCAGATGCCACCCTCCTCCAAGACCGGGCTGAAGAACTTAGCTCTGTTGCCTGATTAAAAACAAACAGACAAACAGACTCATTACCAGGCGACTCTGAGTTAGAAAAGCAGACACAGCAGGGGCCCTGCCGTTACTGTTAACCCGGGTATAATTGGCATAGTCACATCAGCAAAAGCATGCTCTGCTTTGTGGATGTCTCTGTTCTGTGTAAACATGTTCAGTCCTTGTGTATGTTATCTATGTCATGGTCTTCCTTTCTTGGAGGCTCTGCTTGCACTCTGGTTCTAAGCCTCTTCAGTCTCCGGAGCACTCTCTCATCCATGTCCATGCATGGCCCTGGGCTTGTCTGCATACAGGGCGTCTCTTCCCTGCTATTTTGTCTCTCTGTTATTCCTTTACCAGTCACCCCGCTGGTCTTCTGCATGCAGAAAGGCCTTCTTTACCCTACTGAACTTTCTCCCTGGTTTTTGTCCCAAGGTTCATCTTGTTGTGTTTTTGTTAGTGAGTCATTTGATGGCTGTCTGGAAATTGCCATCGGTCACAGCAGGGAGAGCAAAGCAATGTGAAAATTTGTCCAATAGGTTCACTGCTTTCTGGTAAATGGACCACAGAAGAATCAAGCTCTTGGCCATAATCCTCGTTTTTTGATGTTGGGTCTGTTCCTTGACAATCCTGGCCAAAGTCTCAACAAGTCCTTCAACAGATCATCAGATGATGGCCAACTGTCCTTGGGTCCTGGGGAGAATGGGCTGCAATTCAAGGTGGCCTTTTGGGCATTTGGCCTCCTTTATATTTATGTCAACTTTTATGTCACATCAATCCATACATCATCACCAAGCCAACTATGCAATTTTCCTTAAGATCTGTGAGCATTTAAAGAGGTGTCCATTTGTGCAGGGTGGGAACTCAAGTCTTTGGGTCACAGGCCTCCCTTCAGTGGCCACAAAGGGCATCCCATGGATTAGCTGCCCAAACTTGCATTGAAACTAGCAACTGCCCCTTTTGATGTAGGTAAAGCCTCTCTTGAATATGCAAAGATCACACCTTTCTGTATTTAAACAAATTAAATGTGGCTAGTTTTACCATGGTGGAGGGGTAATGATGAAAAAATTCTTCTCCACTAACCTGGAAGATTCCATATCCCGTGATGGTATGAAACTGCCCCCTGCCACTTCAATGTCTCTGGAGGCCTGAGCATTTGTGGCTCAGGGTCTGCACTCCCTATCACCCCCTAGTAAAGAACATGAAGGAGACCTTCTCATGTTAGGCTACTTGATAGTTCAGAGCTGTCAGCCTGTGTTTGACACACTTTATAGTATGACTGCACCACCTCAACCACACTGTGCTTTGAAGATTATGTCACAATTGCTAGACTACCAGGGGGTACATTCCTTAAAAATAATGATTCCCATGCAGTAGAAGAGGACACCCAGTCAGAGAAGGTGAAAGGTGCCTGGTGAAGTGTAGTAATTTGAGAGGCGAGGTTGCATCTCCAGCACCCTGGCCGCCTCCGGCTAGCTTTACCCGAAATAATTACACGGACACTGTACTCCTCTAAACACTGCCTGACCCATTCTCCTCTAGGCTAACTCTCGCACCTGGACCAGCCCATCTCCAATCATCTGTGTGTAGCACCCCAAGGTGCGCTCACCGGGAAGATTCCAGCCTACGTCCATCCTGGGTCAGAGCTTCATCGCGTGTGCCCCAGAGAGCAGAGCTCTCACCTCTGCCCGCCAGAGTGGAACATCGTGTCTCTCTGAGGCGTCTGCTCCCGAGAGGAGAGCTGTCGAGTCTCTGAGCTCACTTCCTCTTCCTCTCAGCGTTCTGCTCCTCCCACCTACGTTCTAACCTATCAGGTCAAGCAGCTTCTTTATTAAATCAACCAATGACCTTCCTCCATCAGTGAAGCCAAGAGAAAACATTGGATTTGAAGTCAAGGTAAAAAACCAAACCAAAACGAAAAAACCTCCAGCCATTTAGTGGCTATAGAAGTGTAAAGAGACCCCAAGGAAATCCTGAAGTTGACACCCAGGTTGGCTTCAGCTAGCTGATGGCAAGAGGGCATCAGAGCAAAAACAAGTCACAGACTTAGGGGAGGCCACCATGGTCTGCATTGCTTGCTAAACCCTGGCTATTGCAGACTGCCCTGAAAACAATGGAGAATGTTAGAGGCTGTGTTGCCTTTGTTCTGTGTTATATTGTATTACATTCTCAAGTGATTAAGGAGTCTTTCTGTACAATGTGCACCTTTTTGACAGTTCGTGACCCTAGAAACACTCAGTATTACAGACCAGTATTCAGTAGTTCCGTTTGGAATCCTTATAGGCCGTGTTATTAGATGAAAGGCTATGTCTTTTTAGAATCTATGCATTGAAGATGTTGTTCTTGGTGGTAATCAAAGGTGAGTTTAGGGGAGGTGATTAGATGTGGGAATGACAGTGGGGCCCAACTGGCTAAATTAGTATGCCCTGATAATAAGAAGAGGAGGTACCAAAGAGCTCTGTCCCCAAATACAGCTGAGGACATTGCCCGTGGATACAGTGCACCAGAGGCTCAGATGCCTCCACGGTAGCTGTCTCAATATCCAGGCTGTGGCATTTTCTCATGGTATTCTGGAAATAAGGTAGAGAGATCGGTAAGCGTAGGATCAGCAGTGGAGGTACTGTCTCTCTCCGGGTAAGATTTCTCTGTCTGAATGATGGATCTATACCAAGGGATTAGAGACTTCTGAGAACCACATATTTGAGAGGTCCGAGTTCATCTACATGAACACAAGACCCAAGCAAATGACATGGTAATAATGTTTGGGTGGTGCCTTGGGGGTGGGGCTATTTGTCATCGTGCCTCTGATTTTCAGGGTTTGGGCCTGGAGATCTTTTGTAGATTAGAGAACAGGAGGAGGAGTAGGGGAAGAAGAGAAGGAAGAGGCAAGATCCCACCCTCAAAGGCTATCGCCCTGGTGTGTACAAGCAGTGCATTGGATCTGTCTTGCAGAGCTAGCAACAATTTATGCTGTGTGAGTGTTTTAAAAAAAAAAATGCTGATTTAATTACATTTTCTATCAAGGTGCGTTGTGAGGATGGGGCGTTAAGGCGTTCATATTTTACATGGCTGTTTCTTTGTTAGCCGTGCACAAAGCCTAAATAATTAGTTTTCGTTTTAACTTGATAAATGTTGTAGCACACTGCGTATGTGTGTGTACGGGCACAAACATGGATTATACTGAAAAAAAAAGGCATTAAAAACGTATGTATCTTGTGTTCAAAAGTCAATACTCCACGAATATGCACACAAGGACATGATTAGGCTTAGTCTTTGGCAAGCCCTACAGACCACGCGTCCTGTGCTGCAGATATGAAGTCACGCTTCTGAACCTGTGCATCTCGGCTTAGTCTAGTCCTCCGCTCTTCCACGTGGCACTGCCCTCCTCTGTCTTCCAGCCAGCGCAAGTGAGGTTTGGTTTGGTCCCTATGCTCCCCACACAGGACTTGGACCTATGCAAACCCTAACAGATCTTTACTGTCAGGTGAATAAGGCCATGGGGGAGGGGACAAAGCAGTTTTCATCCCACAGAGGAATCAAGAGGGTAGCTAGCCCACAGCAAAGATAATTGGTAGATGGCTAGGTTGTGAGGAAGACTTTAAATGATAAATGTGCTTTATCCAGCAGTGGTGGGCGTGAGTAAACATTCCTCTGGAGGAACCATAATTTGAATGTGCCTTTGGAGCACACAATTTGGAGCATACACGTATTTAACACAAGTGGTTTTTTTTTTTGTTTTTAAGAAAATGTGACAAGGCTATCTTTAAGTTATAATTTTTGCATATAAGGAAATTCATATTGAGTTATATGGTTATTTTAATTAAGAGAATGCTACATTTTTGTCTGCTATTACTAACACAGAGAAAAGACCTTCTGGTCTCTGTGTATATCTCTGTAATCTGAATTAAAATGAAGTTATATTTTACCTATCAATCTACCAGAGCAGACCTGGAATTAAAGTAAACATATGGTGTTTTCCTTGGAAACAAGCTTATCTCGAAGACTTGAGTTATCCAAACACTTGAATGGGGTGTGACATTCCCATAAGACAAGCTTGTGGATCAGGGCCAGAACCAAACTTGATTGCAGAGTGTCTGTGGAGGTAAGATTTGTGGCTATTCTAGTATTTTCCACACATTGCTAATAAGGCATACCCTGCAGCCCCTTTGGGATATTTTGTGCAAGAATAGTGTCTTGCTATATCTCTCTTAATTGTGGCTTCTAGCCACAAGCCCAGTCAGCAGCTTGTGGCAGGCTCTCCCGGGCAGTGTTTCTGGAAGGGTCCTCGCTGGTTTCTGCCAACTTTGCACTTCCAGGAATGTTTTAGAAGTCCGTTAGGACAAGGAGATCCGTGACTGTCTTTCAAAGCCAGTACACTCACCACTAGATCACCGCTGTGCTGTTATGATTAATATTTCCCACTTGGAGGGAGCAGAGGGAGCTGTTGGACCATTGAGAGGATTCTTTCAGAAACGGGGTTTTACTGGATTCCATTCCTGGGGTCAGTGTTGCCAATTGTCATTTCTATTTAAAATAATGATTTTTTGCTTATGCTTCTCCAGGGTGTCTTTTCTTAATTTTCCATCTGGCATGAGAAATGAGCAGCTCACAGTTATTGTTTCAGGAGTAATAATTCTACAGAAGCAAAGCCAAGGTACCCACAGTGTTAATGGAGGAGAAGTAATTTTATCAAATCACGGACAATGCGCTGTTCAGTTGGATGCCCCCTTGTTCTGATTACCACTGACTATGTTGAGAAACTGGGTCTGAGAATGTTTTGGGAGCCGTCTGATCGAAAAGTTTTCCTCTCTTCCTTCTTCACATTTTTAAAGACAGTAAAATGTGTGATTATGTAACTTGAGCAGCAATTTAAGGCTAACGAGTAACCATTTTCTTATTAATATCTAATGGAAGTTGTAAGGATTGCATTGACCTACTAGGGAAGAGCCCGTCATGGTTTCCTGGCGCATGTGCACGCCTGTCTCTGCTGCGTGCGGCTTGAAGAGCTGGGTGATCACTGGACCAGGCATCATTCTTTCTTATCATGTGTCCTCATCATGGCTGTGTGCATGATGCATAGCTAGCCGGCGAATCACACGAGAAAAATACTGCAGTAAACCTCCATCCACCTGCCTAGGCCACAGTGACCATTGTAGGAGCCAACCCTAACCCTAACCCCATCTTAGTTCAACGTCAGGAGAGGAAATCCCATGTCCCAGTGTTAAGGCAGCAGAGAATCTCCTTCCCTGTGGGACACAAGCTGCAAGATTTTCCCAGCATGCTCCTGATTAACCATACTAGCCCTTTCCCAAATTGAATTAATTATCTCAGGTCACTAGGATCCCATCAGGGACTCTGTGGTGGTTATTAAAATTCACTACCAGGAAGTAAGTTAAGACTGGTCTTTTAAAAAAAAAATTGATGGTAATAATTACAGCTTTAAAATACTTGAAAACAATTACTTTATGAGACAAAAAAAATGGAATTTAAAAACGATGCAATTAATTTACAGGTTCCCAGACCCTCAGAACTCTTTGGGAAATATAAGAAAATTAGGTGAATTAATCTGGAAAATTAAAGCAAACTTTAATTTAGGGAAACCACTTTTTACTGTGGCCCCTTTTCCTCTGAGGTTATTAAATACAGTATCACTAAGTTCAGTAGAGGTGGAGGTTGGGAGTTTTCAGACGTAAGGCAAAGGAAAGAACTATTATGTCCCTCAGACGCATTGGGTTTAATTTCATGCCACAGTCAGGAGAAAACCGGGTAAATCTGAACAGCCAGTGGCTGCATTGTTTCATGTTATAATTAGAAATTATGAGCAATGAGTTAACTTTTTCATCTTGAGAAAGTAAAAGGTGTAACATGAGAACTCAGGCCGTTTGCCTTTCTCTAGGAATATGCTTCCTTCTCTCCAGAGAAATGAACCCCTGAGAAGAACACCCTGCTCAGAAGTGAAAGTCAGGGAAGCAGAGAGGGCGTAGAAGATTTAGGGCTAAGTTAGCTTCTTGGAATGCAGCGTGGTAGGAAAACCACTTCTCCCTCTGTAAGGGGCTTGGAGTGGAAACACAAGATGATAAATGTTTCTCCCTGCTACTGTAACCAATTCTAGTCCTCATTTAACAACAACAATAATAGAAGGCTGTCTTTAAGTCCTCGGAGACAGTGTTAATTGCAGGTGTTAGTGTCTGAAGCAAAGTTACTCAGACATAATGACGTAATAAGCACACTGAGCCGTTACTATTCCCTCAGCTGGCTAAATGGAAACGGTAGATACCCTGGTGTGCTCTGTGGACCACTTTCCCGACGTCATTAACTAGAAGGTACCTACTAAGCAGGGCTAGTTAGTAGATTAAGTGGTCGACATGAGGCAGTGCCTCGCTGCGGGCTTGTTCAGAGGGTTTTCCTGAAATCCACCTTAAAGCCTTGCTACATCTGTGGGTCTCTGTGCCAAAGTAGCAGCGTATCTTCTAAATCTAAAGGAATAGTGTCTGCCTAGAATGCTGGGAGGAGGCCATGGTAATAATAGTGTGTTCCGCTTTTAATTGATGAACGGATATTTTTTATTAAAAATTCAAAAGATGTAATTCACCAAGATTATATAGAATTGCCAGGTCCTAATGCCCAAGGATAAACTGCACTGCACAGAAGTCAAGCAATCACTGGGAGGGAAGTCTGCACTGCTGTGTGGGGATTGTCCAAATTACACAGTCGATTTCATCATTCCTCAGACAGGCTCAGAAGAAGAGGAAAGATATGAAGGATGTGGAGGGGAAAGGAACCTCGTGTCACAGACGACAGGCTTTGATAGGGTTCACCTTTTCATTGTCTAGCTATCATCTATCTATAATGGATCTATCTATCTATCTATCTATCTATCTATCTATCTATCTATCTATCTATCTATCTATTATCATCATCATCATCATCATCTATCTATCTATAATGGATCTATCTATCTATCTTCTTCATCATCATCATCATCATCATTATCTATCTATCATCTATCTATCTGTCTATCATCATCATCATCATCTATCTATAATGGATCTATCTATCTATCATCATCATCTATCTATATAGCTATCTATCATATGTATATATAATCTGTCTATCCATTCATCTATAATCTCTAATTTAATAATCATCTATATCTATCATGTATCTATCTATCTAGCTATCATCTATCTATCTATTTATCATCTATCTATCCATTGATCTATAATCCTTTATTTAATAATCTATCATCTATTATGTATATACCTATTATCTATCTATCTATCTATCTATCTATCTATCTATCTATCTATCTATCTATCTATCTATCTATCTACCTATCATCAATTACCTAGCTATCTAGAGTCATCTATCCAGAGGGATCAGTGAAAAGGATAGAATTTTAAGAGAAAAAAATTGAGCATAATCTTTCAGCTGTAATAAAGAACACCTGACCTGTGTATGCCCCACCTAAACAAACTCTATACTGGCATACATGCATGGCACACACGTGTCGTTTCTTCTTGTGAAAGCTTATGAATGTGTGTACAGTATGCTCTCCACGTCTCCCACCAGCAGTAATAGGGATTATTTTACAGAGCCCCTTCACCTTGGTCTGGTTTATTTATTTCCAAATGAAACTGTGATTAAGAGTCTAATCAGGGGCCTGGGCAGTTTGGATGCTCAACTTACTGAACCTGGATG
>NC_022021.1:50094390-50099872 GCF_000317375.1 Microtus ochrogaster
GGGGGAGGGAAGGGGGGGGGGGGGGGGCGGGGAGGAGGCGGAAATCCTCAATAAATAAATAAATTTAAAAAATAGAGTCTAATCAGTAATGCATTGCACACTGTACATAAGACAATGGGTTCCTGTTGTAGGGTGGGTAACTGAGAGCAGCACCATCTACTTTTCTGACATCTTCCATCTACAAGTGAGTGCAAACTCCTCTGTGCTTTCCAGCTGAGTGTGTCAGTGTGTGAGAACCACCAAGTAACTTCTTAGGGTAATTCTTTGCCTCCTCTTTCTTCTCTCTGTAGGCAAAAATTCTTCTGCAGGCTGCATGGATTGAGAGTTGCTTGCTATGTGGGGAGGCATTGTAATGAGCCACTAATGAGGGCCTGACCAGAGAAAGCATGTCACCTGGAGACTGTGATGGGGGCGTGAGCTCGGCAGGCCCTTACCTCACGGCCCCTCTGTGCCAGCCTGCCCTTGTTCATTGGCACAAACATGGGAGCAGTGTAAGAGGCTAAGTGACCAGGCCAGCTGTCTAGCGTGCCTGTTTCAGGCTTGGACAGCCCTGTGCTCAACAGAACTTCACAGACTGGGGAAGTCAGCCCTAGCGCAAAGACAGAGAGGAATAGAAAGCTTTTATTTCAAATAATTATCTCTCAAACCTGTGTAGGTCTCGATTTGAGCTGTCATTTTCTTGTTTCCTTTGGCTTTATAAAGTCGAGACAGTTTTTAGTTTTCAGAGCTCCGTATGTTCTGGCTTTGGGGTGCACATTCTCTGCGGGTCTGAGCGATGGGGCCATCCTGGACCCCTTGGTCTGTCTTCACTCATTCAGCAGACCCCTGGTGTCTGTGCTGGTGTTTTCCTGTTGAGATAAAATGGCCTTAAAAACAAAACTAAAACAAAAGCTTTTTGCTCTCCATGGACCTCCCCCCCCCCTTTCGAGTCTCTTCTGTTCATTTAAAAATAATCACCCCTTTATTGAAAGGATTACATTGAATCAATTGGTAACTTAAAAGATTACTCTGTTGAATGGAGAAAGCAAACACAGAACGGCAGCCTATGTGAGCATTTATTCTCTAGTTTCTTCGTTCGCTGGCTCTTCAAGTGTCACTAGCATAGTGCCGTGTCAATGAACATATGCTTCTGGTACTTAAAACAAGATTGTGTTTTGTGGCCTTCGCTAGCCTAGCCATGCCAGTGCTAAATTTGGGATTGTCCCGAATGGCTGCCCCCCTTCCAGCCAGCACAAAACAGGGCAGGCTGTCTTCACCCCATTCAATGCCCTTCTGCGCAACCATTCCCCGCCAAGAATGCCCGGCTCTCCCTTCCTTTGTTCGGGTGACAAATGGTGACTGTCCGCGTCTGCAGTGCCTGACCTTGACTAATTATGGAGAATCGGCGCAGCTGCCTCCCTCTTTACCAAGCACCGCTGCGCTGGAGCACACAGGCAACTTCTTGCTGCCCCCATGGAACTTCAATTTGAGAACTTTATCACGGCACACAATGCCTGCTTTTTGTGCTGACTTGGAGTTCACAAGCCCTCCGTCACCATATGTTGACAAATAATTTATACTCATACTGGGTTTTGTTCTTTGGTCTTTGGCATCAACTGTTTGAAACGGTAGAGAAATTTCCGGAGAGCCCGAGATCTAAACAGCCTTGCTGAAATAGAAAGGGGAGGGGCTAATAAGTACATGGAGCATGCTTAATGACATTACCATTCATTTTTAGACACCTTTCTTGACTCTGTAAATGTTTGCATGAATGATCTTTACCCTGAACTATGCTCTATAACGAAGCCCTCCACATGCTTGGCCAAACAGATTCAGGCTCCTATATCTGCTTATTTTTTTCTTTATAAAATAAAAGCAATGCATGCGTTTAATGAGTAAAACGATGCTTTAATTCTATTACATATTTCACAAAGTGGACATTTTATTTTATCTCATTTTAATGTGTTTTCTTTCTCATTCTGATCTTTAGAGTCATTTTCCTTAAGCAGCCGTGGAAGTCAGTTTTTCATCAAGGCATTGGAAGAAAAAGAATTTTTTTTTTTTTGCATTTTCAGAAGTACTAGAAACCCGATCAAGCTAGTGTTTTGTTTTGTCTTTAAATAAAATATTCAAAACAATTAAAGAATTGCAATGTAAAAATTAGAGAGCGAAAATTCTATAACACATTTAACCCACCTATTTTTAAATCCATGTCACAGTGTATTCTGAGAATAAAGCTTTCCAGAAGGGTCAAGCTACCTGTGTGGCATGGACTGTCATGGGGGAAATGTCCTACATTTTGCCCTGACTGAGAGACTGTTTCTAGACATCATTCTGCCTGAAGGGCATCACTGGACAGTGAAGCGTGTGTGTGTGTGTTTGTGTGTGTGTGTGTTTGTGTGTGTGTGTGTGTGCTCACGCGTTCATGTACTTCTATGCTGAGATGGAGGCATGTGTGGGGGAAAGCTCAGGTGCTGCACAGCCTGGCTGACACAGGTTTCCACATATGCTTCGTCTGCCTATGAAAGAAGAAGCAACCTCAGCTCTGCCTCCCCTGGAAGAACACTGAAGAAGAAGCTGCTTCTAAAATTGCGCATTGAAATAATGCTAATTTTAAAGACATATTTTACAACTGGAAATACATTTTAAAGTAAGGCTGAAAATGAAGACGGGAGAGACACATTCGTATGTACTTATTCATGAGGATTAGTGTTAGGTATGAAGGAATTATGAACTTGAATATAAACTCTCTCACAGAAGGACTGTGGCTTCTGTTGAGGCAAACATGATAACAACTATTTTAAATTGAGAAAAAAGTCCGTGCTGAAAGAATAAAGTGTATATGACTAAATTAAAAACTGTAAGTAACAATAGCAAAATGGAGACACTAAACTCTCCCGGCAAGGCTTTACAGGGTAGCATGTTGGTGTGTACCGTGGCAAGCAGCTTGGCAGCTGATCCACATCGGTCCCTGTCCCGGGATGGGTACAGAGTACAGAGTCGTGGATGCTGGCTATACTGATACCGTAATTTGGGCTCAGGGTCTTGCGGGCTTGCCTATTGGTTTGTTTGTTTTAACACAATTGCTGCCCTTGCTGCTCAGAATCAAACTGCAGCATTTCGTATTAAATCAGCGCAGGGAGGCATCACCTTTGAATCTCTAGGCGAGATATGAGCTTCGCAGGTGCTCCTGCAAAGACCCTGTGTGCTGGGTACCGGCATTGCGTCTCTACTGGGAACACCAGAACAGCGCCCGACCTTTTTCTTCCCTACCCTGTCAGCCCCAAAGCTGCCAGGGAGGCACTGGGGCCTCAGTGTAGCTATCTGCTCGCTACGGGCTCGATCCATCTACAGTTTCCCAATTCTGCTTATTATAAAAGGTGATACTTCCCAAGAAGAGCAGAGGAACATCTTGCAATGTAAAACAGAGACAGAAATAGTTCTAGGGTCGGTGTGCAATCAGACACTAATATTTTAGCCGATTGAAATGTAATTGTTGGGGTGGGCGATTTAGAAATATTCTTAGAAGTAGTTGGGGTTTTGATGTGTGGTCAGTACTGAAAAACAGTCATAATTTTAGGTTTGTGTAAAACTTTCTAGGATTTCGCTGTCATTTGTTTAACCCGACATTGCTTACTTTGGACTAAATGGGGAATCCCCATTTGAAATAAGCTATAGCGTCTGAAGACACAGGATCTGTCTCCGAGCCTGAATCCACTATAATTACACATTTATAGGATTATCTGGCACACTCAGCTCTTCTCATAAACAATCCTGGATGTGCTGAAAGGGGAAACAGAAGGCACCTGGCGCGGACCTCAAAGATCCTCTGTGTCATGGTCCACAACCGTGCCTCTGTCGGCAATGCCACAACCAAGCCCTTTACCACGCTTGAGGCACAAAACCCCCAGATGCACATGCAGAGGTGCGTAGCCCCAAAGCTGGGACCCCTTCAAAGCCTTGCATGGAAAATAAAGTGTTTAAAGTGTAGTGAGTTTTGTCAGTTTTGTTCAGAAGATAAAGTCTGTGGGACAGGAACTAGAAGAAGACATTACCAGAGCTGACAGGTGTGCAGGGCTGGTAAAGCCCCCCTCTCCCCACCCCGCGTTCACATAGGAGAGAATGGGATCTTTTTAAAAGACATTGTAGGAAAACTGCTTAAAAGACACTTCTAGTATTTGATGAATTCCATAGGCTCAAGCCCACACTAAATCTTTCCCCCCTCGAATGAATAAAATATGCAGACTCCAGGCTTGAAGCAGCGAAGCCGCAAGTGTGGGCTGAGAACCAGAGTCGTCTTGGGCTGCAGAGAAGCCTGACAGAGGGGGCGCTTTGGTCAGACCTTACAAGAAAATCAAGTAGTTTTAGAAACATTCTGAGGAGCGCCTGTATGGAAAGGGGACCTGTGAACCCAAAGAACCAGCTTCCTCCTCGACTGTTGGGGACCCCTAAGGACTCACATGCATAACACGGAGTGTTCAGCTAAGAAATCCTGACTACATGTCTACAGTCACATCTTCCCTGTGTCACTGGTCCATAACGAACACCCCTTTGTGGGTGTTGTGTGCGTTTTCCTCCTAATTCAGTTAGACACAAGCATTTGCTTCCTAGAAGGACGCCATGCTCCGTCCCAGTATCAAATCCCCTGATGGATGCTGTGCACAGAGTCAGCTGCAGCATGAGGAGTGGGCACCAGCACACCCAGCTTGTGTGGCGGAATGCCAGCACAGCAGGGCTGGCTGATCTGAAGGAACACAGTAGCACCTTCCTCCCTGGAGTTGCTCAGGTCTTAGAGCTTTGGGAACTGCTTACAGTAAACACAGGGAAGTGTTGTGTTTTGCTTTTATAAAGGGCAAGAAAAACAATGAAACCTAATACCCGTGTACAAAGCTGGGTGCTGTGGCTCAGACCTGTAACCAAGCACTCTGACTCTGAGAAGACATCATCACCATATATTCAAAGCTGGCAGAAGTCCAGAATGAGTTCTAGGTCCATGGAGCCACAGACAGCATGGAGGTGCTGATTCCAAAGCCCAAAACCAAGCAAATCACATAACCTCAAACCACCAAAGACATTAAATCTGGATCAAGAACAAGCTTTTCTTTCTCTCATATCCTTGGTGGTAGATTTTGAGACCAGCTGAAATGCTCCTAACCTCCATGAGTGCAGACTCTCACCACTGAGTGTGGCATGCCTGTGTCTGTGGTGGACTAGAGCAATCGCAGAGGCTTGACCAATAAATCTGTATGCAGGTACTTTCTGGGGGCTCCCTTCTCTACACTTCTTCCCTGTTTCCAAATACCAGCCTCGCCGCATTGCTTCATTGCTAGAGAGCAAATTTGCCTGCTAGCCATAAAATAAATGTTAAAAATAGACCTGTCCATCACTTAAATCACAGGCGGCCACAAGGACATTCAAAGTTCCTTCTTGCCACAGCTGCACAGCCCTCTCTCTCTCTCTCTCTCTCTCTCTCTCTCTCTCTCTCTCTCTCTCTCTCTCTCTC
>NC_022021.1:50099972-50129238 GCF_000317375.1 Microtus ochrogaster
ACACACACACACACACACACACACACACACACACACACACACTATACACCTCTCAGAATGCAAACACAACTTTAGCAGGGTTGAGGCTGAGGACCGTATGTGTGTTAGGGTATGAGGAACAATTAAAGACGTTTCTTTCTGAGTGACAATGAGGTTAATTAGTTCAGGTAATTGCACAAGTGGGCATTCCAGGCAGGGTGAAACAGGGCTCTATTTTCAAAAACTATAGCTTTCTCATTAGCCAGATCTCCTGTCTTTGGGTGGAAACCTAAATGGATACATCAGTTGGCCGAGCCCATTATTTATAACATACCTCTGTTTTATTTCTCCAAACTGAACCAGGCAGCTCCATAGCCTCTTCCTTTACTACAGTAGCATGAAACAGTTTAGGAGTCTAGTTGATGGTGTTACTGAACAGGGAGCTGTCACTGTGGACACTCTGTGTGCTTTCTTAGTTGGCTCGTTTCTCCTTTTATTGCCTGGAATGGCCTGGTACATCCCACAGGTGTCTCCATCCAAGGTCAGACTTGGATCTCCTCAGCACAGAGGATTTGTTATTGCCTCGTAGTGCAGCGAGTACCCCAGGAGCAGTGTAGAAGCTCTTCCCAGTACCTTAGACATGAAAATCAGAGCAGATGCACTTCAGGGTTTCCTCTGGAAGACCTCAGAACCAAGTACGTGGAGGGTGAACCTGCCAGAGTCAACGTCTCAACTGCCATGCCTAAATCCCACAGCTCAACCTCTTGTTCTCTCCATGTGCCCCGCTTTCAGAGTCAACTGTGAATGTAACTCTTTCATCAAATTTGTTGGCCATCAGGATGGAAATTTGACTGATGGTTCCCAGGTCACCTTCACACTGGGAGACATAAGATCCATGAGAGGTTAGGTTTCCTAAAAGGCAACATATGCCCCACAAAGAAGCCTTACAAAGCCCAGAGTCCAAACTCCAGCATCAGTCAGTGCCCATTGCACCACGGGCCATCATTCCTAGTTCTATCACATTTTCATTTGATGTGCATGGTATCCCATGGCTGAAAGGTCTATGCTTGGTGTCAGGAAGTGAACGGGTAAATGGAGGGATTCATCTGTAGGCCAAGTGTTATGCCACAAGCAGCTCTCAGCGGGAGAGAGGAAGGCCTCTATACAAAGCACTGGCCACCGTCAATGGTGCAAATGTTCCCAGTCGAGGTCACTTTTAACTGACAGCATAGGGCCATGGAGTGAGCCCATGGGAGCCGGTGCACACAGCTGTCCTTAGGATTTCTATTCACTGCTGCAGGAGAACTAGGAACTTCAAGATGACCGGTGACGGAGAGGCGTCCCAGGATTCAGAGGTAATTTACACACAGTAACATATTTCATAAATGCATTTAATTGCATTTGAAATAAATGTTAATATATAATCATAATAATTTGTGATAACCAGCTCACTGGTATAGAACAGCTTTGTGTGCTATTGACAGCAAGCCATTAAGAACAACAAAACCATTTTCTGTCATCAAGAATACAGCTTTAATTTTTTTAATTAAATATCTCTTACAAATATCTGACAAGATAGAAACTTTTCCAGATTCCCCTTGCACCGTTATCCTCCTCTGGAAGGGCACCCATCACTCTTCTACTTCACAATATTTATTTTACATCGACTGTGTGGTGTTACCTTGTTTAACTCACTTACTGTTCTGGAAGTCTGCAGTTTCTCTTCCCCAGCAATCTCAGTGTCTGTTAGGGTAGCTGGGACTGACCCCTGTGCTCCTCAAAGCACGCTGGGTGTCTGTGACCTGGTCCACAGCATCCCCCCCAAAACACCTGTCAGTCAGATGGCAGAGATCTTGCCAAACATAAGCATGTAGCCTTTCTCACACTGAAGGTGCTCAGGCCACAAGTAACACAGATGGCAGTGCTGTGTCCCCTCAGAACAGGAAGCAGGGGTTCCCTGCAGAGTCTGGGGTGAGGCATGTGGCTGTGTCCTTCCCTGAAGGAAAGGTGAAATCGTTACATCCTAACCTTGGCAGGGTCCCTGCTGCTTCAAGGCTCTAAGCCCTCGGGTAAGAGGCTTGAAGGAATTGTGGTGGTCCTATGGCAACACCTGCTGGGAAAGAATCAGAGATGGGGAGCTCAAACTGAGCAAAGCTTCTGCTCATTTCTGGATGCCTCCCAGCTCAGTCCCAGACAGACCCAGACAGACTCCTAGCCTGGTTGTCTTAGCTCCTGTCCCTGGAGGGTACACGCAGCAGAAGGCAGACTGGAGAAATGCTGATTTTGGGTTCACTGATGAAACTTGGCTTTGGATTTGAGGTTTGACAAAAGAAAGAGAAGACAGACTCCCATGAGCAACATTCTCCCTGCTGCGTTCTCTAGCCAGAGTGCAGCCCAGTGCTTCTCCCTGCTTGGTTAAGGTACCAATTCTCAACCTGGGAGTCACAACCCCACTGGGGAATGAACAATCTTTTCACAGGGGTCACCCAAGACCATCCAAAGCACAGATATTTACATTACAGGTCAGAGCAGCAGCAAAAGTACAGTTATGAAGTAACAGAAAAGTAACTTTATGACTGGAGTCACCACAATTTGAGGAGAGTATTAAGGGGTTGCACAACCTGAGGAAGGCTGAGAACCACTGCCCTACCATGTGGTGAGCTATGTTCTCAGTCTAACTTCATCTTATGGTTCTTTCTGCTCTCTGTTGCTGTCCTTCTGCAAGATCAAGTAGGAATATCTGGTATAGAGACTGCGCAAGAATGAAGGCCCCACAGTAAAGACTTTGATTTGCATGAAATTGCCATGATTCTCTGTTCTTGCCCCATTATCAAAATCTATCAAAGACAATCCCTCTTCCAAATTTCGTTCTGGGAAAAATTATCCCAGGTTAGAAATGACTGCACAGCTTTGGAAAGCTTTGGGAAGCCTTATCACAATCCTTGCTGAATGGCCTCTTCCACCCCTGCCTGCACAGCGTTCTGAATTAGCTGCCAGTTATGTCCAATCCCCAAGGGAATGTTTACAAATTAAACCTGTACACAGATAGATGTCGTGGCAAGTGGCCTAGAGAGCTAATCCAAGAGGGTGGAGTATTTATAAACAGAGAGACACCCAAGGGTTAATGCAGCTTTCCATCCCAGCCACTTTTGCTTGCCTTTATTATTTTCCCCCCTTCTCTCCCTTTTAACTGATTCATAGCATAAAATCTTCCTGGACACCTAATTACCCAGCCAGCTCCCAGCCACAGCTGTCTGCACGGAGAACCCATTAGAGGCAGCGGCTGAAGTCTCCATAATTCCCCAAACTTCCCGGGTGTGAATATTAAGAAAAGATTTTTACATGTCATATGCAATTCGAAGGTTGTGTGAATGGCCTCCGAGATGAGGAGCCCTGAATGCCTGTCCGTCACTCCATTCACGGGTTACAGGTGGCCTCATTTTCCACTTTCAGATATCGCCTGGCTATGACAGCCGGCACTTGATTTGCATGTTCGACAGACAACACACGGCCCCGTGCATGTCAAAATAGGTGGTGATGCGTGACAGATCCTACACAATGCTGTCTCCTCTTCGCGCGACCTCTGACCTCTCTGTGTGTCTTTTTCTCTACCATCAGAAAAAGAAAAGGAAAAAAAATGAAAAAAAAAAAAGGAAAGAAAACCCACACTTCTTTGCTTTGGAATAGATTTCGTCTAAAGTCGTTATTTTCCTTCCATCCTCCTTCCTTCTGCCTCTTCCCTTTTCCTCCTTTTAAAGGGTGCCATGCATCCGTATTTTCATCTTAACTGCTACAAACTCCACCTTACGAACCTCATACACATTAAAGACAGAGAGGCTGTGTGGGCAGGAAGCTGTCATGTCCACATTCATTGTAGTCACGGTGCTTGGAACTTCTTTCCTTAATCAATATCACCTTTCACGGTGCTCTCCTCTCGGGTTCATTTTTCACTTAGAGAGATCATAATATTACATCTCTTCAAGTCTTTCTCTAACTTGTGCTAATTAGATCCCCATCCTTGTAATGCTTTCAATATTGATACTCCACCATGGCTTGAAACTATTTTCTTCAATTGTAGGTCTGGACTCCTGTGTTCCGTGTGCACCAGGCTATTCTAATTTTCTGTAGTCAGCCTAATGAGTATCAGCCCCTCACCCAATTCCCAACAAAAACCTGCTAATAAGAACCATGTCGCTCTGGACGGGACTTACAAGGTCAGGGAAGTGAGTTAGCAACTGCCCCGTGGTGCAGCAGCCCCCACAATTCCAGACTTCTGTGAGCTGGGGATCCTGTAGAACCACAAGGTGGGGAAGTCTCCAGACCTCTGAGTCTGGAGGGTCTCAGCAGTTATGGGACACCAGTATTCCTTTTATGTGACTCTGTTTTCTCTTCAGGGGTTTTCATGGTCTCTGGCTACAGGCTTTCTGGAAGCTCACAGGCTCCTCATCCTACCAGAGGAGTGAAATCCCTTCCCTGAGCTGGTCTGAGTACTGGTTCTTGTTTTAATTAACAATTAAAGCATGACAGCAAATAATCATGCCTCTCAGATGATTATAATGTTTGAGTTACAGCTGTGAACCCAGTACCCATGGGCGTGATTACCCTTGATTGCCACACCCTCTTGGGGGGGTCACATTGTGGAATCCTCTGGGGTGTGCAGGGTGAGAATATACTGACAGCCACCCATTATCAGTTCAGCAACTGAGAACAGGCCAGCCAGGAGATCTCTTTTATGAGGGATGAATTTGCACACAGCATGCACATGTGTGCATGTACATGCATACGCACACACACACATACAGAGGGACTCATATACAAGTGTATATACATGCACACACACCACGGTAGATTAGCAGGAACACAGAAAGTGGAGTCAGGCTTGAGATTCAATCTTAGGGCTTGATTGGATAACTTAAAAAAATGAGAAGGCAGAGCAAAAGAACTTACTAGAATATTGAATCCAGGAGGCCAAGGCTGGGCTTCATTTGTTGCTGTGGGAATGAAAGGGCTAGATAGATGGACAGTGGGATCTGATGGAATCTGTCTTGCAAGCATTGTATCCATCCAGGATACATTGTATCTACCCAGGATACAATGTATCTTGCCGGGAAACAATGTATCTGTCTGGGACACATTGTTTCTGTCCGGGATACATTGTATTTGTCCAGGACACAATGTGTCTGCCCAGGATACATTGTATCTGTCCAGGACACATTGTATCTGTCCAGGATACATTGTATCTGTCCAGGATCAAAGCATATAGCATTACTTCTGAAGACCACATTTGTTAGTCTTAATTATCTAAATACTTTAGATAACAACCTGTGTCTTGCATAAGTATACAAGCTAAGTTATATTATTTTACATATACATTTCTTCATAAGGTACTTTCATTTCAATCATGTATTAATGTTTTCTGACTATTTCTTTTAGGTAATTATGCAGAAAGAATGGCCTTCTTTACAGAAACCTCTGAACAGACAGTTAAATCTTTATTGTCCTTTATTGCATCTTCAGGGATCTCCTGACAGGACAGTTGTTGTGTTTGTATGCTTTCCAGCTAGGTCTGATGACCAGGTTCTCCCTTCTTGACAGCTTGACCTCCACCTTCAGATGGTAAAAAAGGACAGTTGTTGGGGAGGCGGCCTCCACGTTAGGTTCAGACGTAGGACTTAGAGAAAGGAGCCCCTGATGAGAGGTCAGTAACCAGGGTGCTGAAGTCAGGTAATGGAAGTCAGTCTAACCGATGTTCCTGCTCCTCTTCTCCCTTGATCTTGTAAGAGTCCCTCCTCTAAGTCGAATAATGAAATGAGATTCAAGTCTATCACACTGCGCAAAACTCAGCTCCAATTAGGCAAGACATTGATTTTAGAGTGCATTGATGTGTCTCTGTGTTTATCACATGTTCATCCACCCTGATGCCTGTGTTGGTGTCCATCAAGCTGGGGGAAGGTTAACAAGTTTTTCCACTCTCTCCCTGGGTCTTCCACAATCCCATAATATGCATTTTAATGGACTTAATCTCAGCTCCAGAATGTCCCACCTCTTCACAAACATAGCCTTTAAGTATTTTAAGCTTTTTTAAGGAAAGCATTTTTGTTTTTATTCCTTTTTGTTTAGGGGTCATTTTTAAAGCTTGACATAAAATTCAGAGCTCCTCTCATGCTAAACCAGCTTGTGCCTGTTTCACTACCAAGCTAAAGAGCAGTTTAGCTGCTTGTCCAGTAGGTCTGCCAAAGGCTCTCAAAGCTGATTCCATGCATTCACTGTTTCCCGTAGCTGGGTTATGCTTTCTTGTTTCTTTGTTGCTTTGAGATTTTTTTTTTTAAAAAATCTGTTTTTTAAAAAAAAAATCAGTCTTTTGGTTTCTCAGGAAATTCGGGATCAACCTACCCCTGAACCCAGCAATACCACTCTTGGGAATATACCCAAGAGATGCCCAATCATATGACAAAAGCATTTGTTCAACTATGTTCATAGCAGTTTATTTGTAATAGCCAGAACCTGGAAACAACCTAGATGTCCTTCAATGGAAGAATGGATGAAGAAAGTGTGGAATATATACACATTAGAGTACGACGCTGCCGTAAAAAACAATGACTTCTCGAATTTTGCATGCAAATGGATGGAAATAGAAAACACTATCCTGAGCGAGGTAACCCAGACCCAAAAAGATGAACATGGAATGTACTCACTCATAATTGGTTTCTAGCCATAAATAAGGGTCACGGAGCCTACAATTGGTGAACCTAAAGAAGCTAAATAAGAAGGTGAACCCAAGGAAAAACATATAGTTATCCTCTTGCCTATGGGAAGTAGACAAAATTGCCAGGGAGAAAAGTGGGATCTTGGGGTGGGGGGGGTTGGGGGTAAGGGGAGATGGGGAGAGAAAAGTGAGAAGGGGAGAATGGGGGGAACTTGGGGAAACAGGATGATTGGGATAAAGGAAGGCTGGATAGGGGAGCATGGAAGCACAATTCTTAGTTAAGGGAGCCACCTTAGGGTTGGCAAGAGACTTGAACCTAGAGTGGCTCCCAGGAGCCCAAGGCGATGTCCCCAGTTAGTTCCTTGGGCAGATGAGGATAGGGAACCTGAAACGACCCTATCCTATAGCAATACTGACGAATATCTTGCATATCACCATAGAACTTTCATCTGGTGATGGATGGAGATAGAGACAGAGACCCACACTGGAGCACTGGACTGAGCTCCCAAGGTCCCAATGAGGAGTGGAAGGAGGGAGAAGATGAGCAAGGAAGTCAGGACCACGAGGGGTGCACCCACCCACTGAGACAGTGGGGCTGATCTATTGGGAGCTCACCAAGGCCAGCTGGACTATGACTGAAAAAGCATGGGATAAAACCGGACTCTCTGAACATGGCGAACAGTGAGGGCTGATGAGAAGCCAAGGACAATGGCATGGGTTTTTGATCCTACTTCATGTTCTGGCTGTGTGGGAGCCTAGCTAGTTTGGATGTTCACCTTCCTATACATGGACGGAGGGGGGAGGACCTTGGACTTTCCACAGGGCAGGGAAACCTGATTGCTCTTTGGACTGGAGAGGGAGGGGGAGAGGAGTGGGGGGAGGGGGAGAAGGGTGGGAGGAGGGGGAGGGAAATGGGAGGCTGGGAGGAGGGAGAAACTTTTTTTCCTTTTCTCAATAAAAAAAATGAGACATTTGTACCTAATAAAGTAGTATATCTGGAAATCAGATTCTCTCCCTTCCCAGGGCTTTTGCTGTGATTTCAATCTTGCTTAAATTGAAGTGTAGGCTAAGCTTTATCTGTGCCAAGGATTAACCTGAGTTATACACTTGAGATTTCTCAAGATCTCAAGACTTCTCCAAGCCCACATCTTTTCCTTCGCCTGAATAATCAGCTGGTTGTAATTTTCTTCATGTACACAGTTGCTGTTGCCTGTTCAATGTTGAAACTTCACAGGAGAAGAACAGGACATGAAGAGTGTGGGGAAACAGGCTCCTGGTCCTTTAAAGACTTTGGGGTCCACTTGCGGTCAGGGGAAAAGAGGCTTGCATGAATTGGAGGAGCTACGGAGGTAACAGTCACCCACTTTTCGGTACAGTGATCAGAAACATCAGTCAGTGACCAGGCAATGATATCACATATTGAGGGAACAAGGTCCCTTCTGAACTTTGGTCAGGCCAAGGCGTGTACAAGTTGACCCAGGACCATAGGTCAGCCTCGAGGCTGGAGGTAGATGTGACATTTATTTTACTAATAATCTATAAGGTTCCCACCCAAGCTTTACCCTGGATGTTCAGTCTTCCATGGAACCTAAGGTGGTATGAAAGAAAACAGGTGTGTCAGAGAGAGTCTGCAGGATAATTATGGTCAGGTTCCTGATGTTTCATGCTTTGCCATTATCTCCTAAATTTATGTTATTTTATGCCACCCCACATGTAGCCATTTTCTTCAGTGGCTCAGGAAGCTAGACCAGGAAGCATCTGAAATATTGAGTGACACATAGTGATACAGGACTGTTTATTACAGAGATGAATTGAAACACCTTTCAAGAGGCAATTAATTCTGTGACCCTTTCAAGAGGCTTCTCCATCATCAGAGCATCCTTTGAAGTGTGGCTGTGGACCGAGAGTTTGTACTGTATGTGGAATCTCACCCCCAGTGTGGCGCTGCCTGTGAGTGAGGCTCTTGGGGGACAGCCAGCTCAGGAGAATGCTGTGTTTAGGAGTCGGATTAGTGCTTCTGTGACAGCAACCCCACAGGTGTCCCTCATTTACAGTTTGCTGTGAGATTATCATCTGTGAATAAGACAGAAAGAGAGAAGAAATAATTGCAGTAAGTATCTCGGCATCCAAGTGACACAGGTGGTACCAAGGAAGAACTTAGTTGAAATTGAAAGCTCACGCATGGTACCAAGGTACCTATTATGGCTTTGTATATCATATATATATATATATATATATATATATATATATATATATATGTATGTATGTATATATATCCTGGTATCCAGAGTTGCCCACAATTCCACATTTAGTTCTCACTAATTTGGGGTCTCTATACTTATATTTTACATATGAATTGTAAGATATTTTAATATTTCATGATATATAATATTTATCTTGAAGCCATATTCATTTTCCCCACAATTAGTCTAAGTTGCCTCTTAAATGTCCATGGTAGTGCTTGCTCTTTTCTCTCCTTTGGCCATGTGGGACTGACCTCAGGTCACAGGCTTGGCAGCAAGCGCCCTTCAGGGCTGAGTTTTCTCCCTTCTCCTATGTTCACATTCTTATTATGGGTTTCTCTTGTCTTGGGTATGCTGCTTTGCTTTGCTGAGATTTTTTTGCATGAGAATGTGGATATTTATGTACTTGGAGTCATGTATAAGATTCCTTGCAGAGTTATTTACATTGGTTTAAAGTTTTTATGAACACATACACATGTATTTCCTCAAGCAAACATGTAAGAGTTTGAATGTGTTTAGCAGGTGGATTTGAGGGCTATGCTATGTTTTGGAAATATACATCAGAGACCTATGTTCTGTGAACAGGTCCATTCTTCTTTCTTGTTTCATAAATTATAGAAAGTTGTAACCATTCATGTTCCCTCTACCATGCCATGTTCAATGCTCATCTTAATACAGCAAGCAATTGTGGTTTTCCTCTTGGAATGGAGGCTCCTGCGCTTCCAGCTCTGCTCTGTGTGCATAGTCTGCCCTCTGAGCGTCTCCGGCAACTCTTAATCCTTCTGTAGGTTGTCATTCTCTCCTCAAACTCTGGTCCTGGTGGCAAACATATCCCAGTTTCATGCCCGTATGGGATTTGCCCCTATGCTTCTCGAACCCTGGTGATTTTCCAGAGATAAGCGGGGACTCCCCCATCACTAGGAAGCCAGAATTATAATCTCAGCGTGTATCACGTGTCTCTTAGAGCTCAGATGAGAATGTTGGCTCCTCTGCCGCTTGTCTGTCTCTGCTGGCTTCCATCTGCTGCCCTGGTTTGCATGGCATTGTTCTCAGGCAATAATTAGATACATAATGCTCTCCTCCACCAGAAGATATAGTTCAAAGTCAGAGAAAGTAGAGCAGGGGCTCTTGAAGTATAAGAAAATGTTGCTGACCTTGCCAGACCCATGGGCCACTGTCCATTATATTTGTTGATAATGTCATCAGTCTTGTTTTTTCAATAAAGTTTATTCCCACACTGGGGTGCACAAGGGATGTGCAATACTCAGCTATGTGCTTATCGCTTGATTTGAATGAGACTAGTTTCTCATATTTGCTTCAGACATTTTTCCAAGAATATAAAATTGGGATCATCTGTCTAGTGGCCTGGAGGTTGATCCATTCCCCTTATATTTACACTTATAATAGCCATGCCTATATTCACATTTACATCTTTAAAATTTTTCATTTTCTTTTGTTATTTCTATTGTTTTTTTGAGACAAGGTCTCACTATGTAGCTAGCTCTCTGGCTAGCCTGATACTCACTGTGTAGCTCGGGCTGGCCTCAAACTCAAGAGCTGTTCCTGATTCTACCTCCCTGAAGACTGGGATTAAAGGCAGGAACCAAGACACCTTGCTCAAATATTTTGTTTTCGAAGTGTCGGTGAGGTTATATGCATTTCTCTATCTTGTATATTCTGTTCGTTAAGTTCTACAGTTCATCCATGTTGCTCTGTCTAGTGGTTTCTGTAAGCACTGCATTATATGCTGCATGTCCACAGAACTCTGGTTTGCGTTTTCATGTGTGGATAGGAAATGTATATGAGTCGATGGGTTTATACACATGTGTGCCCTGTTTTATTTCATATCTAGACTGATGGCTTCATGCTAATTCTGCTAATTGTACTTTTCAAAGACCCTCATCTAAAAGGAAGGCCTCATGTCCCTCTGACAGAGGAAGACTGACAGTGCTTGACTTTGGAGAGGAATGTGACACAGGTTTTAAGGATCCAACATTCAATTACAGAGAGTCTTTCCTGGGAGGTCAAAGGGGATGCAGCGGAAGTAAGGATGGTGAGTGACCCTCAGGTAAAGCTGATCTGCTGATCCCCCGGGCACAGTCTTCACCCCTCATCCCTAAACACAGCTTGGTTCTGTAGGGAAGATGTAGGCAGATTTGAAAGAAAATAACGCATTAGGAGAGCAACACTCATGGACCCATGGGGTCAGAAGGAGGGCCACGATAGAAAGCGCTGTTGAGTTGCTGTATCATCCTTCTGCTTTTCTTCTTTTGAATTGTTTCCAAGTGTATGTACACTTTAGGTGCCTGTGAAGTCGGAGGAGGGGTCTCATGACAAGAAGCAGGAGCCACAGGCAGCCTTGAGCAATGAGAGCTGAGGTGAGATGCAATGCATGCTCTTTAGTGCTGAGCCTTCTGTCCAGCCCCAAGTTACCACTCTGCTCTCGACATTTGTATTGATTTATACTCATGAACAGTGCATCAGAGGTGTTTCTTCATAATGTTTGCTAGAGATTGGTTATAGTTATAGTTTTTGATAAAGAATATGTGTTGTAATATGAGCGGCAGGGCTGTGTCCCTAGCACCCTGGCTGCCTGCTTGGCTAGCTTATGCCCCGAAATAATTACACGGATACTGTATTCTTTTAAACACCACTTGGCCCATTATATCTAGTCTTTTCTCAGTTAACTCTCGCACTGGACTAGCCCATTTCTTATAATCTGTGTAGCCCACGAGCTGGCTTACCAGGAATGATCTTAACCTGCGTCTGCCTGGAGTGGGAGAATCGTGGCGACTCCTTGACTCAGCTTCTTTCTCCCAGCATTCTGTTCTGTTTACTCCACCCACCTATGTTTTAACCTATGAGGGCCAAGCAGTTTCTTTATTGCTAAACCAATGAAATCAACAGATAGAAAGATGACCCTCCTCCATCAAATATGTCAATATTTCACTAGGGTCTGAGTCCACTTCTCTCATTACTGGTAAGGTTGGGTGTGTTTTTCTTGCCAGTGGGGCATTTGTGCTTAGAGTCTAGGTGCTGCTCATATAATATGTTTTATTTTGTTCCCTTGATAGGATGAAATAAATGCTCATGAAAACATCTATGTTTGTTCCTAAACAAAGATGACCTCTGAGATCACACCCTGTAGAAATGCGGAGGACGCATGAGTTCTTCTGGGTGATCAATCAAAGCATGAAGCCTGAGAATGGGGTTTCTGCCTCCAGGATGTTCCCTGCTTTCTAGGTGTTGATGGGGGAGGAAGCCAGCAGGGCTGCAGGCCCTTCCCGTGAGTCTGGAAAAGAGGATGGTGATGTCTGTGCACTGACCCTCACTAACCGCGTTTACCCACAAACTAAAAAGTTTCGTTAAATAGCAAGAGCACTTGTTTGCCATATCCAAATGTGCTCCCTCAGGCAAGTTTCTCTCTGAGGAGGACTTCTTTGTCATGCCCTGTGCTGCTGCCTTGCCCTCCTCTTCACTAAACCTGGTACAGATGAGCCCTACACACTCAAGGATGAAAGAGCTCTACCGGTGAGCTGACACTGTGATCTTTGGCTGACTCTCGTGGTCCCTGTCCATTTTTCTTGCATTGATTTTTTTTCTCTGTCCATCTCAAATATCTAACGAAGTGATCGGCACTTAAGATAAATAGGATCATAGGGTGTTATTGGGAAAATTAAAGAAATACCAGGAGGAAATTCCTGTCTGTCCAGGGACAGTCCCACTGGAATTATCCTGGGGGTCATTGCCTGAAACTACAGCTAGAGTAAAATGCTCCATATGGTCACATGAAAGTCTTATCCATCCCCACTTTACATGAGGATTTGGGACATTTTCATGGCACTCTGAAGTGAAGTTTAGCCTCTCAAAGTGCCCCTAACAGTGCCAGAGAACTGGGACTGACAGAAATTGGCATCCCATGAGGACAGGACCTGGAAATGTCAGTCCTTCACCCTGGTGGTTTAGGGCTCGTGTTATATGTACATCTGACTTTGTAATACACTTTCCCAAAAATAAAAGTGTTTGTTTTCATATCAAGATCATTCGTTAGAACTGAAGATAGTGAATAAATTGATGCCTGGAATTTTATTGTCACCAATTTTCCCCCACTGCTTATGCCACTTCCCAGTCTTCCTGTTGCAAGCATCTGTTCCAAATTGCAAATTTCCTTAAGAATCAAGACTTTAACTGGGTCTTAATAGCTGCAGAAGTGGCTGGGGTGTGGCTTGTTGGGTTGAGTCCTTGCTTCCTTGGCATAAAGCTCTCTTGTTCCATCTCCAGCACGGCATAAAAGAAGGCACGGTGAATAGTAAAAGACCGAAATCCCAGCACTCAAGAGGTAGAAACTAAAGGATCAGGAAGCAAGACCAAGTGTCATCTACAAGAAAAACCCCAAGCTTCCACAAAGACTGTACCCCCTCCTCTGTATTTCCATAGAGGAACTGAAAGTTCTTTGTTGCCACTAGTCTTTAATCTTTAACAAACCTAAGTACCTTTGTGATGACTGTACCAGAATGAGAGAGAAGTCTATCATCTCTCTGTCCTTCCCAGTTATATCACAAGCTAATAGAGAACATTGTGCATGGTCAGACTTGGTTGGCGTGTCAACTGGGTCTTTGTCGGGACCAAACTTGACAGGTGTAGGCACCCTGAGCTGTTAGATGAAATAGATAAAAAGGAACATGTGTCAATCATTACAAAGGTGGGGTATATTTTAACAGAGAGGCTCAGAACAAAAGCCCCAGCTGTACCTATGGATGCCATTCTATCTCAGTCTGCAGAATCCACGTTCACTTAAGCGCCATAAGTCCATCACAGGTGGCAACGCCCAAGCTAGCTGGTTTTCTCTGGCTGTTAGGAGAACAAATCTCCTGGGCATTTTAACAAATGGACTGCTTTACTTCAAAACATGAAATAAGGGAATGAAGTATCCAGTGTGTAATTCTAAATGTCTAGTGTACCCTGGAAGAAATATGTCGGGTTTGTGTTGGTAACTGTAATTTTGAAAAGTGTAGTGAATATCTTAAAAGAAAATGTCATAGTATGGGAGATGAATTTCAGAGCTGTTCTTTCTAATTTAAGTGGAAGTCAAGAGGCCCGGCATTGACCCCTGATTCCAATGCATGCTTTCCTTAATGTCCTACTTAAAGATATTGCTGGAAGCCAAGCCAATGCACTTCATTACAGAGGTCAGAAGGCAAATCCCTCAGAAGACATCATAAAACATGCTGTACATTCAATGAAGCAAGTGGTAAATGTAACCCTCCTCCCAAATGCTCTGAGCTCGGATGACTAAAGAAAAACAGCATATGGCCTCATTTAAATCATAATTCCATGACCCGAATTAGACTCATTAATCTTGGGTGAGTCCTAAGCTATGCTTACCAACCAGCATCCTGATTTTGTGGTTATGGAGAATAACCTAGGCATCCGAAGAGGAGACTGCTGTCCAAATGTCAGTGGCTTTAACCCTGAATTGCACAACATGTTCAGTAGTTGAATGATCAGGAGTAACTCTGGATCTATCCAGGACAGGGTGTCAGTAATGCTGTTTCCATCCCAGAAGAAATGGCTTCCTATGCCATCAGGAGCACCTGACACTAAGTCTAGGTGTGGTTGTAGATCCGTCTCATCCCAACACTGTAATGGCAGGGGGTGGGGCAAGAGGACAACATAAAGTCTGGAGACGGGCCTGGAGTCCATCAGACTCTGTCTCAAAAAATCAAAACAAACAAATGGAAAAATGATACGTGAACAGAGAGCTCAAAAGGCTCAGTACCAGCTGCAGGCTTCTGCTTTTGTGTTCTAGGACATCTTTTACCCAGCACTACCCACTGGATGACGTCAACAGACACATTCCCTATCCCAGCCTCGAGGGCTGAAGCCTGAGGTCAGGCACAGGCTTCACAGGCTGTTCTGAGGCTGTGAGGGAATGTGGGGCTCTGTGTGTCTCTCCTAGGCTTGTAGATAAAGCAAGCGGTCATCTTTCCATGGCTCTTCACATGATCCCTCCTCTCTGCCTGCTAGCCTCTGAGACCAACTTTGGATCATAGCTGCCTTGATAATAACATCTACGAAGACCTTATCTCCAGACAAGGATTAGTTCAGTGTAAAGTTAAAACTTTATCATATGGGACTTGGGGAAGATAATCCAACCCATGAGTATATGCACAGGAAACATAGCTCCTTAAGGGAAAGATGAAGGCAGTTCCTTCACAGTGCATCCAGACTTCTGTGCATCCAGACTTCTGTGGCAGAAAGAGGAGCTGACTGCTTCTGGAGCGCTTCCCAGAGCATAGTAACACTCACATGTGCAATCTTGTTACAGTTGAAGCATCCATAGCTACCACCCACATCTAGACGTCATCCTAGCTGCTCGTTTAGCTCATCCGCATTCTAAACTGAAGTGAAGAAATCCCTTCTCTAGGAAGTTTGGGTTTGTACTGAGAATGAAGACATGGCTAGGAACCGCTGGGAGCAAAACGCATCGAAAGTGGACTCCCACCAAGAAGACTCGATGCACTAGAATAGCTTCCTCGCCTCTCCCTTCAGCGTGGATGCAGCAGCCGGACGTCCTTTCCACTCATTTCCAATATGTAGATTTTCTGTTTTTCCTCGAGCTTCTCAGATCTGGTCAGATCCGGTCTCATTCTTCTCATCATCCCCCTTTGCAGTACTCGGTTCACCCACGGGAGTTTGAAGATGTCAACATCCTGGTAAGTTGAGTCCTAGCCACAATCCTCTTCCTCTCCCCACACAGCAGCGCTCTCTCAAGGCTGGACAGAGTACTGTGTGTTAGCTCACGGCTTCAGTAGGCTGGGTACAGGGGACAGCAACCCAGCGGGACCATGCTGAACCCCAAGGCCGAGTATGAAGATGACCCGCAGGTAGACAAGCACAAGGTCCCATTGTGACAACAACAGCAAATGAGACCTCCAATGACCCCGAGAACTCCTAGCCCTCTAGTGTCTGCCTAGACTTGTTTTTCTTGTTAAGCATCACCAGAGATATACCATTTGTAACTCATAGGGCTCAAACTACGAGGTGCAGTATGTCTGGAAATCTGTGATGTTGACTCTGGGTTTGGTACCAGAGAGATCAGACTTGAGCATCGAACCAACGATGCCTGACAAGGGGCTGGAAGCAGTACAGCAGGCCAGCCCGTACTCACCATAGCCATTCTTCGCTTCCGGGTGTCTTCAGCTCCAAGTCCCTTCAGAGAATCAAGGAAGTTGTGGCTCCACGCAGAAGTCCCCCAAGGGAAGAGGCTCAGTGGCACTGTTATGTCATTGGCTGCCAGTGCTTTTGTGCTCAGAACCCCCACAGGATAAAACACCTGAATGCAACATTTAAAAATAGACATTGCTCCACAATTCAATTTTTAATTATTCCTTTTAATTTTTGAGATTGCAGTAATTATATCACTTTCCCCTTTCCTCTCCTCCCTCCAAGTCATATGACTGCGTCAAGTTCTCTCTCAAAAGCAAGGCCTTAATTGTTGCTACACACATATATGTGTATATCTATATTATCTATACATATGTATTCCTAATACATCTATTCCTAAATACATTAATGCAACCTGGTTAGTCTGTATAATATTACTTGCATGTACGTTTTCATGGCTAATATTTGGTATTGGAAAACCAATTGTTGTGGTCTTCCCTGGAGAAGATTATTCCTCCCGCTCTCGGCATTCCTTAGTTACCTGTAGTTCTTTGAAATACAAGGGAATACAACTAATGCTCCATACACACAATAGTGCTGGAGACTGAGCCCTGGACCACATGGAGGCCAAGCATATGCTGTCCCGCCCGGTGGCACCTCAGCCCTCCCAGCCTGCAGTCCTACCCCTTCAAACTGTGGTGAACTGTAGTTTAGATGTTGACATTGTGAGGATCAATGATCCACACCCTATATTCTTCCTGGGATAAACCCATGACCTCTGTCCCACAGTTGAATCACTCACCTATGCCCCAGTACGCAGCCCTAAATAAGATCTGTGGGTCACCAAAAACTGAATTTATTTGTTAATTAATTAAAATAAAGAAAAGGAATAGAAAAACCTGGCAATTGGAGGTGGTGGATTGGAAAGAGGATCACTGGGGGGTAAGAAGGTTAAGATCACGGGCCAAGATGCATCATTTGCATGTTTGAGATGTAATAATGAAACTCATTAGAAATATAATTAATAAATCAAATTACTTTCAAAGGGAAGTAAACTCCCTGTGTAACTCAAGTCTGTTAAGGGTCACCCTACTAAACTATCTAAACTAAAAGTGTGTATGTAAATTCAAATTATTTTTCATACTTTACATAATACAAGGCTTTAAAGATTAAATACTATAAACAATATTAGTATGTAATTGAAACTATGAAACATACTTAATGCTTCATAAACTTTAAGGATAACAAGGTAAAACTTTATTATACATACTTGATGCTCCATAAATTTTAAAGATAATGAGGTAAATTTTTATTTAAAATGCAGTTTTGAATGAATTAGCGCCTTAGAATTTTCTCCTGTCAGATTTGTCCCATCAAACCAGGGTTGCAGTTTGACTAGCGTTCAATTTTTAAATAACATCTAATAAAACACAGCATACCCTTTTCAAGATGAATTGAGGGCTGCCTGCATCTGGGAGTACTTTGTGACTAAACTAGAGAATGTGCTCTCAATTCTGAAAGAATAGCACAAGAAATATCCAACAACAATAACACAAAATTCAGATATAGTTTAGCCCATGTGTCTAATTGTAATAAGCCTTAAAACTTTGCTGTTGCACACAGTGCTATGTGAGACAAGTCATAGCAGTTTCTCATACAAACATTCCTGTGTTCATGTGTGAGAACCATCAGCTGAAATCTTCCCCCAAGATGTCATGCCTGTATGCAAGATTCTGCAAGCTTGTCTGCTAATGAGAACTTTGTAATCATGGAGCCCCCGGGATGCCATCAATTCAGGGTCGAATTGTCTCCGGCTGTGGTTTGTGTCCTCCTCAGAGTCATTGATTGACCATACCTGTTTGGACTACCAGGTACATTTTGTAATACATTAGTTGGCAGACCTCTCCCGTGACCCAGGGCCAGAGCTAAGAATACCACCATGCATTCCTTGCTTGTGCTCCCCCTCCTTCTGCTCCTGATTTGGACCTTGAGATTTCTGTCCAGTGCTCCAATTTGGGTCTCTGTCTCTCTCCTTTCATCGCCTGATGAAGGTTAATATTCAGGTGGATGCCTATATGTTTGTCTTTGGATTCACCTTTTTAGCTTCTCTAGGATCGTGAATTATAAGCTCACTGTCCTTTATTTATGGCTAGAAACCAAATATGAGTGAGTACATCCCATGTTCCTCTTTTTGGGTCTGGCTTACCTCACTCAGGATAGTGCTTTCTATTTCCATCCATTTGTACGCAAACTTCAGCTGGCCTGGGTCTGAAAAAGCATGGGATAAAACCGGACTTGCTGAACATAGCGGACAATGAGGACTACTGAGAACTCAAGAACAATGGCAATGGGTTTTTGATCCTACTGCACGCACTGGCTTTGGGGGAGCCTAGGCAGTTTGGATGCTCAACTTACTAAACCTGGATGGAGGTGGGCGGTCCTTGGACTTCCCACAGGTCAGGGAACCCTGATTGCTCTTCAAGCTGATGAGGGAGAGGGACTTGATCGGGGGAGGGGGAGGGAAAGGGGAGGCGGTGGCAGGGAGGAGGCAGAAATCCTTAATAAATAAATAAATTAAAAAAAAAAAGACTACCACCATGCAACAACTAAAGCCAACAGCAGAGATCTCCTCACCTTGCTGCGGTCTGCTGTGGTGGTTTGAACTTGGCCCCGAGTTCGTAGTGCTGGGTGCAGAGGGGATTCTTGGAGGAAGTGCATCTCTGGAGTGAGCTATGAGAGCTCATAGCCTTACCCCCTCCAGATTGCTCTCTTTCTCCAGCCCCTTGCCCGAAGCTCATGAACTATATTGTAGCGCATAGAGTGCATACAAGGGGCACAGCGCACTGCAACTCAGAGTGCAAGCTCCTATGGAGCCATCAGATTGACCTGCTGCCCCCATGTTTCAGGGGGCACCTGCTAAACTCGTGTGAGGTTGGGAGCATTAGAAACATTAACCCTAGGTCAGTTCTGGTCTGGAGATGGAGAGCTGGGATGCCGGTAGAGATAGTGAGAAGAGTTCCGGGACTCTTATTGTTTCTCATTCTGACAAATCTTTGACAATCCTGCTGTTTTTAACAGTTTGAATATTACGGCCACTTGTTTGGAACAGAGTCTTGTAAGAATACATGGCTGATATGACATTAAGAATAGCAACAATATTTTTTATATCAAGTAGATATCTGTTATATATATATATGTATATATATACATATATACATATATATATATATATATAAACATTTGTAGATTTCTGTAAAGTTTTTTATTGGTCTTGAGATAATGACAGCCAGATCATGTTAAATTCAATCAATGGCTCATCAGCCTGAAAATCCAAAACTTTGAGTCTCATGAAATGAGTATAATATTCTCCCAGAGAAAATTTATTTCTGTGCATGCAAAACAAATAACCTGTAGCAGCTGCATTAAAATGCTAGGTGAGCTGCATACTCCTGACCTGTATGGTTCATCTAAGGACAGCAGACCATGAAAGTTACCATGTACTATTGACACAATCTCTCTTCTCATTACGTTCCTAAAATAATTTAGTTTGCATTCATTAGGATTTTTTTCTACTAGGTTGGGGAGACACCTCAGTGGTTAAGCTGCTCTTACAGAGGACGTAGGTTTGATTCCCAGCTCCCACGTTGTGGTTTAAAACAGTGTGTAAGCCCATTTTCACGGGATCTAGTACCTTTTCCCAGCTTCTGCTGGCACCAGGCACACGGGTAGTATGCAGACATGCATGCAGGCAAAAAACTACATGCGTACAAAAAAATTATCATTTTTTTAAAAAAAGTGTTTCAACTTCTCATACTTCTGCCTTCTAAAATGTCTCTCACTACATTTTCCTTATCTTATAACTGTTCTGGAAATTTCTCAGGTTTAGGAAATTATGAATTAGATGCCAGGCATACACACACATTTGCTGTGTGGAAACCTGAGCTCTCACGTCTCCTTCTCAGCATCCAGCTTTCTCACTGCTGCGGTTCAGGTCTTAGTTTCCAGGATGTGTTTCCCAAGATGCCTTTCCACTTTCAAATCTGTAACGTACGTCCCTGGAGAAAGCAAAAGCCCTGGTGATTACTCAGTCCACAGTGTTGTTCCTCCTGCCCATTCTGTACCTGTATGGCCCAGCAGCAAGGAAAGATTGCATTCTGTTATTGGTTGTTTTGTGCTCTTTTGGGGGGCCCACCGCACAGCTCTCAAATAAATCACATGAAGGCTTATTCTTCCTTATAGTTGCCCCACCTTAGCTTGGCTTGTTTCTTTCTTTCTTTCTTTCTTTCTTTCTTTTTTTTTATGCTTCCTTTTGTAGTTTATTGGTTTTTCTTTCCTTCTTTTCCTTATCTTTTTTTTTTAAATTTATTTATTTATTAAGGATTTCTGCCTCCTCCCCGACACCGCCTCCCATTTTCCTCCCCCTCCCCGGATCAAGTCCCTCTCCCTCATCAGCTTGAAGAGCAATCAGGGTTCCCTGACCTGTGGGAAGTCCAAGGACCGCCCACCTCCATCCAGGTTTAGTAAGTTGAGCATCCAAACTGCCTAGGCTCCCCCAAAGCCAGTACGTGCAGTAGGATCAAAAACCCATTGCCATTGTTCTTGAGTTCTCAGTAGTACTCACTCGTATTTGGTTTTTAGCCATAAATAAAGGACATTGAGCTTATAATTTGCAATCCTAGAGAAGCTAAATAAGAAGGTAAATCCAAAGACAAACATATAGGCATCCTCCTGAATATTAACCTTCATCAGGCGATGAAAGGAGACAGAGACAGAGACCCACATTGGAGCACAGGACAGAAATCTCAAGGTCCAAATCAGGAGCAGAAGGAGAGGGAGCACGAGCAAGGAACTCAGGACCGCGAGGGGTACACCCACACACTGAGACAATGGGGATGTTCTATCGGGAATTCACCAAGGCCAGCTGGCCTGGGTCTGAAAAAGCATGGGATAAAACCGGACTTGCTGAACATAGCGGACAATGAGGACTGCTTGGCTTGTTTCTTGCCAACAAATCATCCCTACTATCTTTTGCCTCTGGGCTTTTTTTCTTTTCTTACTTCTGTATCTTACCTTCACTCTCACTCTATGGCTGGCTGGGTGCCTGGGTGGCTGCCCCTGACGTCCTCCTCCCCCGTTCCTCATTGTTCCTTATCTTCCTCATCTCTCCTGTTTATCCTCTCTCTCCCTGCCAAGCCCTCCTATCCTTGTTCCTGCTTTGCTGTTGGCCGTTCAGCTCTTTATTAGACCATCAGGATGTTTTAGACGGGCAAAGAATCACAGCTTCACAGTATCAGACAAGTGCAGCAGAAACAAAAGCAACACACCTGGTACAGAGGAAAGAGGGCTTGGTGAAGTTGGTTGGGTTGGGTCAGTGGCACCAGAGTCTGGAAGGAGCGCCCTTCTGCTGGGTCACTTGGGGCTTTGGGTAGAGTCTGCGCACTTTTTTTCTTCATAGGCAATACCCATTACAGTTTTGAAGCTTCTGAAAATTGCCCCCGGGCTGGGGTATTCGCTTAGGTTGACTTGGCTGAACAATATCAGTAGCAGTGATGGGTGGAAAGTCTGCTCCAGACTAGTGAGAACATTGTGCACCACTCTGGACACAGGGACCAGATTCTGACAGGCTTTCTGGGAATCCATGTACAATTTTTCAGTGATGAAGCAGTGGTCTCTTAGTAACTCACAGCAAATCGCTGAGATCCTGGATGAGCAGCCCAGTCCTTCTCACCAAGCTGTGCCTCCCCCTGGCTTCGTTCAGGAAGGAAAGACCACTCCAGCTGTCTGCAACGACTTACCAGCTACAAGTGAAGAGGACGCAGACTCAGAAAGGACGTCCAGCACTTCCCCTGATGCTGTGCAAACATCCTCCATGGACCCCCAGAGAAATGCTAAAGATGACTCTCCAAAGACGCCCCACAGTCCGCCAGACCCCATCCCAGTGATCACAGACTACTTAACATCCAAGGTTAAGGAGGAAGAAGATTCAGGAGGGCAGCCTCCCGGTTCCCTTGGCACTGCGCAAGCGGCAAAACAGGAGTCTCCATCACCGAATGACCTGGAAATGGCCCAGGAAGCACCCAGTACTCCTGCAAAGCAGAAAGGAAGAACGGACTTCTCTGAACCTCCAATTAGAGCACACTGTGCCCCCATCTGCGCTGTAAAGACAGACAGACAGGACATCTAATCACTAGTAAAAAGCCCCTTTATTTCATAGCACCATGGAGGCTTAAATACCCAGCAGTCAAGTGGGCCAACAGATGAGAACCTCATCCTCTGATCCTCAAGGCACAGCTTTTAGTAACTCCAGTCAGAAGATTCAAGCAGGGAAGAGCAGCCGAAGGCCAGGACTCCAACTGGCCCCAGCATGTTTCAGTAGATACTTGCTCTAAAGTAGTTTTTGCTTCGCTGCATAGGAGAGAGAAAATTAAGGATGTGATAGCTCATTGCCTAGTGGCTTTTGCTTATATGGGCTTACCTAATGTTAAAACAGATAATGGTCCTGCATATACTAGTGGAAAATTTCAAACTTTTTGTTTAAATATTAAACATATTACAGGTATTCCATATAACCCTATTGGACAAACTATAGTAGACAGCGTGCATATGGTTATAAAACAGTATTTCACAAAAGTAATAGGGGGGGCGTATATTCTCTCTCCCAATACACAATTGGCTTTTATTTTATTCTAAATTTAACTGTGGAATGTGAGGGTCACTCGACCATGGAAAGACATTGGAATAAAAGTTCTCAGTCCTTAGGATGGGTAGGATGGAAAGACCTTATTACAAGACAGTGGAAGGAGCCCACGCCCCTGTTGTCTAGGATGAGAGGAGCTGTTTGTGTTTTCCCTCCAGAAACGGATAAGCCCATTTGCGTACCAGAGCGATATGTTTGGGTTGTGGAAAACGATGGGAAAGGATCCTGTGATGAGCCTGAGAATGACACCTGTCATTCTCCTGGTGAGTCCCAATCAAGCAGAAAGCACTGTGTGAAGCCCGGTAAAGAACCCCCTTGTATTGATCAGTGAGCCAAGCCAGTTCTTTGTATTTGTCTTTCTATGCCTCAAACTACACAGCTGGAACCGCTTTAAGCAATATGGCTATAGAACAGGCTTTTATTAATCAAACCTTTTCCTTTGTGAATGCTTTATGCTTTGTTATATTTTTGGTCAATGAATATTACTTTAAAGGAACCCTATACAAGTGAGTGTAGTTCCTATCTTTTTGAGAATATTTCTATGAGATCCCAGATACTATTAAATCCTGTATCTGTTTTAGTTTTCTTTCTTTTTTTCTTTTCCTTTTTGTAGTATGGAATAGCACCTATGGGGGAAAAGATATTCTTGGTTTTCTTTCAGAAACTGTGGCCTGAGTGACTGCTGGGATGAGCACTCCAGGGCTGCCTTGGTGGTTCAGGTACCAGCCATCATACCACTGCCAATTACCAAAAAGGCTAAGCAGACTGAGAGGACCCTGTATCGAGAGAAACGAGATTCTGGAGAGAGAGCTGCAGTGGTTGCTGTCATCGCGGTGTCTGCTGCTGCAGCTATGGTTGCAGGACTGGCAATGGCACAAACATCGTTGGTGTCGGTCACCGTGGATAAACAGGTGAGACAAGTCAGTGCTGCTCTCCAGACTCAGAATGCCCTGACCGTCCACGTTAAATCTGGACTTTCGAATTTAAATCAAGAGACTGCCCTATTATAGGAGCAGGTGGACTTATGGCTGGTACAACAAATGTCTAGTTCACATCTGTTAATATTGCTAACGCCTCTTACGTGGTGAAACAACTCAATGGTTACTTGAATAGCCCTTGAAATGTTACAGTTAGCACACCAGATTGTTGATACCTGTGTGCCCTGTTTTAGCCAAAGGGTTGGTAGAATACCATAGCCCAAATGGGAGGCTAAATCCAGTGGTGATTGGGAACCCTATTGCTGGAAATTTTAAATCCTGTTGCCATGGGCATTCATCTTTGAATCCTGTGTAAGATCAGACAACCCACGAGAATGCAGTATATGATCACTTAGCAAGTCCTTCTGAGCCTGTTGGCCAGTAACTCGAAGGTACTCCAGGTTTGGTTGCAAATACTGCACCAACAATGAAGACTCCTCCGTAGACGGGCAACTTCTACAGAAGAGGGCCCGCCTAAGACAGGGAAGGGGTCTCCCAAAGAGGGGTAAGGGTTTACTCTTCTGAGATGACCTAAGATGGGAGGGTCTTCTGTTTTATAAAAAAATTTAGTGGGGAGATGTTGGGACCAATTGGAGTCCTGGCCTTCAGCTGCTCTTCCCTGCTACAGCCTTCTGATTGGAGTTACCAGGAGTTGTGCCTTGAGGATCAGAGGATGGGGTTTTCACATGTTGGCCCACTTGACTACTGGGTATTTAAGCCTTCATGGTGCCATGAAATAAAGGGCTTTGTACCAGTGATTAGATGTCTGTGTGTCTCCAACCTCTTGCCCGAAGCTCGTGAACTGTACTATAGCACATAGAGTGCAGACAGGGGCGCAGGCACTGCAACTCAGAGTGCAAGCTCCTATGGAGCCATCAGATTGACCTGCTGTCACCATGTTTCAGGGGACACCCGCTAAACTCGTGTGAGGTTGGGAGCTTTGGCCTGCGTATTTCTGGACTCAGCTGGTGGCCTCAGCACCAGGGAGCTGGTGGTCTCAGCACCAAGGAGCTGGTATCAGGTGATTATTGGAGATCAGTGGGTGGCCTGTCATGGAGACTCTGTCTCAAAATCAAGGTAGACAGAGCCTAAGGAACAACAGAGGTTGCCCTTTGACCTCCAGAATCATAGTTACACATAGGCATGAGCACACACACACACACACACACACACACACACACACACACACACATGAATAGGCACATACATGCAAACGCACGCACAAGAACATACACACACAGTAAGAGAGAGCACATGTGTGCCGAAGTTGCAATATGGCTGGGTAATCTAGACCGCATTCTGTGTGTTATTTCAGAATAGGATTGGGAAAAGGGGCAAAATACAGAGTGTTATCACCTACAGTTTCTACACTAATGTCTCTATCAGTTTCATTTTGAAAAGCTAAAACCTTGAAGCACTTGGCTGCTTTGAGGCTTCTAAGCAGCTGAACAAGGAAACTGGTGGTGAATGGGCTCACCCTGGACCACAGCAGAGAAGAATCCATTCCGTCGATGTGGAGGACTCCCTAATGAACAAAGAATAAAGCCACCGCAAGAGACCACCGGGTTGACAGACCGGTTCTCCATTTTGCCTGAACCTGTATCAGTGGCCCCCAACATAGTTTTGTCTGCCATGTTATTTTGCGGTAATTTGGTAACAGCGGTGGGTAATCTTTCTTTATTATTTCTAACTGTTCTTTGTGTGACTACCTCATCTCAAGGTTCAGAACGTATGACTGAAAAACCTCAAGGGAAGGCTGAGGGCCTCTTTGGCAGTGGGCAGTTAATATACCCCAACCGTCAATGCCAGAATGCATTCCATACTCAAGGAATATTTTTAAGTTCCATTTAAGGCTGACATTTTATGAGTCTCATGACTAGGAAGTGTGCTTTTGGGAAAATGAAGTTCATAAAATTGCTCAAATGTGTCCAGATCTTGTCATTTCTCTTTGCGTGTTATTGAGTACTGAAAGACAGCAGGCAGTCGCCCAGGAGGAGCAGGGGATAATGATGTGTTTGGGGAGCATTTGTAATTACGCACATCTATGGGTGGTTTTAATTGATGGGTATTTAGTGCTCCTATTTAGGGAACCCACCTGACCGGCAGCGTGTACTCAGACTGTAGCTGCAGGTGAGGTAGTGTTTGCTTCAGCTGCTCAAAGGCTCCCATGCCCTACTCTGAAGTTTAGTATCTCTCCTCTATCACCTTACCACCGTATGGTTTGACTTATCCTTGAGTCTTGGCTCTCCAGTTCCTAGGGAGGGGATCAAGAAGTTGCCCTGCAGACACCCACACAACCAGGGCTGTGTTCACCTGCAGACACCCCACACAACCAGGGCTGTGCTCACCTGCAGACACCCCACACAACCAGGGCTGTGCTCACCTGCAGACACACCACACGACCAGGGCTGTGCTCACCTGCAGACACACCACACGACCAGGGCTGTGCTCACCTGCAGACACCCCACACGACCAGGGCTTTGTTCATCCTGACACTTCCTGGGCCCATCAGCACAGCCCTGTCTTTGGTGTTGTGCATAGGTGTGTCTCAGAGTCACCCCTCCACTTGCTCAGTCTCAGTTCCTTGAATATCACTACGAAGCTGGGCTGTATCCTAAGCCACCTAGCCCCATCGCCACCCCAAGACCTGTGGTTCCCTGGGAACCCTGGCTACAGACTTTCCATTTCCACAAGACACATAGGCTTGAGAGATGTCAGCTCCCTGTTTCTCCATGGTTTTCCACACAGTTTCTCTGGTTCCTTTCCTTTATTTCTCTGTTCCAATGTAGTTCCCCCCCCCCTCAATTCATCCTTACTGCTTGAAGAAAAAAGCTGGTAAGGGAAGGTGTTGTCTGGATGGTTAGGGTAGACTTCCATACCCCATCACCATGCTGGGCCTTTCTGGGTAGGTGTCTCAAGGAACAAGGACATCGAAATTTTAGAATAGAACAATCAGGAACTTTAATGAAATTCATTTTGCCACACACATAATGTTAGCGTGGAGCTCAGAAAACCTGCAGGAGGTAAACAGATCACAACAGTTCCCTGAACTCAAATGAATTCTTGTATGATTAAAGAGACCAGAATCTCAGGGACCATAAGCAACCCTACCCAGGACAGCTGTCTAGCAACCTGTAAAATAACCAACTGCTAAAATCTGTGGTGACAAGAAACAGACCAGGTAACACACAGCTCTCTAGCCAGAGATAATTGTGAAAATAAGCCACTAAAAATTCTCAGAAATTGACCAAAATGAACATGGCAGGTAGAGATCCATGCATTCAGGAGAACAAAGAAATAGCAGTAAGACCACGTGGTTACATACTCTATACGAGGATCACGTGTTCATGTGTACTGGGAAACAAGCTTCTCAGGAACTGGAGAGAGAATGCTGGATTGTGGAAGAGTCTTGTCCGTCTTTCTTAAATTGGTAACATAATTCAGAATCCAGATGACACATGAACCTTGGCTGATAAAGTTGCTTGCTCTCCAAGGAAATCTAAAGCTTTTCTTCGTATTGTCAGGATTCCCCCCAAACAGGAGGAAGTAGAAAGTTTTGTGGGGAACGAAATAAGAATACAATGTGGCAACACTCATGAAATAGTGTTCTGTCCATGCCTATGTCCCAAGAAGAAAGGAGGCAGCACAAACAGGCAGGCTCAGCTCCTGCAGTGCAAGATAAAGATGATCAAAGTACAGCCCCAAACAAGTAGAAGTAAGGGTCTAAGCGGGTGGGAGCAGGAGCAGGTAAAATAGGTGGGGTGGGAAATGACAGACAAACTCAGTGAGTCCAAGGATCGGCAACAGGGGAGAGAATTGAGCCAGAATCACCATCACCAGGAAACCTGAGCAGACTCAAACATAGGTAGAGTAACATGAACAATAAAAACCCAAAAATAGATACTGAGTTTCAACCTGAAGGTTAGAAAAGCAAAACAGCCAGCCACTGGCTCTTACCTCCACCTCTGATAGAAATGGCGATCCTGCCTCTGGGAATTCTCAGAATGAGACTGACTTGAGACACGTCTCCTCCTGTCTTATATTCCTCTCCAGTGCTGGGATAAAAGGCGTGCACCACAACCGCCCAGTTTCTATGGTGAACTAGTGTGGCTACTGGGATTAAAGGTGTGTGTCATTACAGCTACTGGGATTTAAGGTGTGTGTGATCACTGCCTGGTCTGTATGGCTGACCATACAGACTCTCTGATCTTCAGGCAAGTTTTATTCATTAAAATCAAACTGAAGTATTAATATAGTATACCGAGTGGAAGATGATGTTACTGACCTAACACAATCTGGAAGACTGTGAGTGAGTGAATTAGAACTAATTGTGAGGAAGGAATTGTTGCCCACAGCTCACTGAGTCCCCAGACTGTTTGGATTCACACCTATCAAACTGTGTCAACTTTCCCTTAAACCAATAAATAATTTTCATTTTACTCGAAATGCAAATCCTGGGTAAACTGCTTTTATATGTGAACACATTTAAAGAGAATTTTGAAGTCCTACATCAAGGGCTCACTATCCAAAGCCCATGCCATAACACATGACTGGAGGGGGCAGCTTCCCTATCTAGAAGCTTCTCTGAGAACCACTCCGAGTTCAAGCACCCGAGAGTCACGTGATCTTTTCAGCATCACAACTGTGCCTAGCTGGGCTTTCTTACCATGTTTAAGAATCTGAACATCTTGGTCTGAACCCTAACTCCAGATCAGTGCATCTCTCAAACCTCAACAGAGAAGGCTCTCTCTCCAGCTGATGGCAGTTGCCACAGAGCGCGCAGCTGGCCAGTACACAGAGAGGAAGAGATTTTAGAATGCCCCGTCCTGCGTGGGGTAGCTGCTTCACACTGCTCCCTTCCAGGCTCAGAGACCTAAATGAATGAGAGATAGGAAGACTAAAATCCAGAGAGAGTGAATGATCTCAAGGAAGGAGTGTTTTCTGGACACAGCAAGGCAGATGCCCATACAAACTATTAGAGACTGTAACTGTGACAGTATCTGTAAGACTTCTTCAGGCACAAGCCGGATGAAATCCCAGCACAGACAATGGGTGTTTGGCACAAAGTCCTGCCCTGAGCTGAGGAGCTACTGGCATTTAACAGCTGCTGCGAGAGGAAAGGTCATTTTTTCATGACATGGCATTGGGTGCATTGGCCATACTCCAAGGTAAGCCCGACACTTGAGAGAAGTAGGAAAATACAAACTGACCTTGGTGGGAAGACTGGGGAGATGAGAGAAAGAGAGAGAAAGAGAGAGAGAGAGAGAGAGAGAGAGAGAGAGAGAGAGAGAGAGAGCGCCAAAAGGAACATGAAGCTGTGGGAGGAGGGAGGTGATGGAGGTTCTAGATATCCAGGAGTAGATGAATATGATCAAATATACTGTATGGAAGTCTCAAAGAATTACTAAAAATAGAAAACACTATCCTGAGTGAGGTAAGCCAGACCCAAAAAGAGGAACATGGGATGTACTCACTCATATTTGGTTTCTAGCCATAA
>NC_022021.1:50129878-50144440 GCF_000317375.1 Microtus ochrogaster
AATAGCAAAGCCTTATGACTCTCGTAAATTCATAAGCAAGTTGCAGGCTAAAGTTACACTTTTAACTAAAAATATACAAGAGTTGCAGTAATTAAAATCCATGCAGCACCCCAAAGCCACTTAAGATAGGTTGACGGAGATAAGTGCTTGCCTTTCCCTTTTGATTACGAATAGCATATATTTATGGGTTAAATTCTTTTTTTTTAAATTTATTTATTTATTAAGGATTTCTGCCTCCTCCCCGCCACCGCCTCCCATTTCCCTCCCCCGATCAAGTCCCTCTCCCTCTAAAATTTAAACTAGAAGCAAAAATTGTGTGTTTCGAGGTATTGACTTGATCTGTGCTGTCCAGAGACCAACCCACAATAGCCAGACTGTCTGTTTCCAGTGAGTCAGCTTGCTAAGTATTTAGCAAACCAAAGTAGAAGAATAAATGACCAGGGAGAGGGAGAACAGTTGGCCATGCAGCTATAATGGAGGGCACAATGGCTCTACTCTTGAGTTGTTCATCTTCTCCCTTCCTGTCAGAGTTAGGGGACGGTTTGGAGGACACTTGGCACAAACATGGTTGGGTCTGAAATACAAGAGGTCAGTCCCACTGGGAAAGGTAGCTTCTCAGTGAGCTTAAACGCTACAGGACAACTTACCACTGTAATATATATTGAAAATGAAATCTGAAATTTATGCCCCAGCAATGCTGAAACAGGCATGGGCAGCCCGTATGTGGCGGTTCTGTTGAACTTGTCCATATTAGGTTTCATGGTAAAGTTGATGAGGACAACTGACCAGGTCTCTTCCTCAAGATAAGACCAGATCTCGTTACAGATGGTTGTGAACCACCATGTGGTTGCTGGGAATTGAACTCAGGACCTTTGGAACAGCAGGAAGTGCTCTTAACCACTGAGCCATCTCTCCAGCCCCTATAATATATATTGAATGGTTTTAATAAAATTTCCATCCCAGTGTCATGCCTTTAAAGAGCCTGTGTTAATAAAGCATCATGAGGATCTCTTCTGAGTTCATTAGATATTACAATGATGTTATAAAGGGATGTTGGCATTTGCAGTTGGAAGATGTGGTTTGGATTCATGTTCAATCACTTTCTGGTTATATGAATCCAATCACTCTCCTTAACATACAATGCATAGATAACCAACAATTTGCCCCCGATTTGGAAGTTAAACAAACTGATGTTGGAAAAATTACAGGCTTAGATAGACAAACACACACTAAGCCAGAGCTGCTAGCAGGTAGTTATTATCACAACCTGAAGTGGATGCCAGTCACCAGCCTCATTAGAGGTCTGAACTCAACAGGTGTTCCAACACGGAAGTGTAGTGAACCTGGAAGGTGAGCTGAGGGTTTGAGCAGCTGGGCTTTAACACAGGACCAGAGAACTGGCATCCTGTATCCACTCAAGATGTGTAGTTTCTTTGCCTCTGACTATAGGTATTAGTAAACTGAGTTTGAGGGCGATAACATCCAGCTCATCTGCAAAATATCTCTTCATTCCAACAATCAAGAGCAAGGTTTGCACAACCTGCATGTGATGGCGAAACGAATTGCTTGTGAACGTAGGAATATATCATGAACATAGGAATATGCACTGGCTATAATCTATTCTGCAAAACAGATGATGTCATCTTGGAAATACCGAGTCTCTCTGCAGAAAGGGAAAATGTGCATTGCTGGGCAGATGTATAACTTGCTGCTATGATAAGCTTAGCACATCTAACGGGCCCCAGTGCATTCCGCTCTGAGGAAGCAATTACATATAACACGGGTGGCATCATGCCATTCTGACGAGAGATGGCTCCCAGAAGCGTCCACTTCTGAATCTCCTATGCCCTTGATGTAATGAGTAAATCGTTATGGGTGCAGATGGAGAGCCATCAAGTCGTTGCAGTCCCTCAGAGGTGACCATATGGCTCTCACTCACCTCTTAATATTTAATGATGGTCTTTGGGCATGTTCCAACTATTTAAAGAGATTGAATTTAAAAAAAAAATCATTTTCACATTCAGTTAAAGAATGTGCTCATTAAAATGTATTCTACCATAGCAATATTGTAACTTATTTTAAATTAGAAGAATTGTTTCAACTTAAAATTATTTACTAAATATTTTGGTCAAAGACCAATTACCCTTGGTATGTGTTTTCTTTTCCAGGAAGATATAATTAGTCTCCAAGATTCTTCCCAGGTCTTAATTACATGAGTCAATGACAGGCTGCTAACACCAAGTCATAGCCAATTGGCAACATGGAGAAAGCCTGAGGGAACCATGACCTTTCCGACAAAATAGAAACAACAATGCCTGGGTCCCCATCAATGCCATCCTGTCACAAACTCTAAGGTGTAAGACTGCACCAAATAGAACTTCCCTGGAGAGCCAGGGGCTGCACCTGCCTCTGTTTCTTCAGTGAGCAAACTTTTTAAGATCCATGAAGTTCTTGAGAGTTTCTTAGAAAATATAAATCTTCTCAGAGTGGTAAGCTTTTCATGGTCCTTCAGTCAAACAGTTGTGCCAGCGGGTGAGTCTTTGAAAGTCTTACCCTGGTCTCCTGGAATCACCTGTGCTTTCAGCGGTCAGTTGTCATCATTCAGTGTTCATGTATGAAAATTTGTCATTCTTGGGACTGGTGTAAACATGGAGACTCAGACATGAATCACATAATTCCTGCTCCAAGCTGTATGTGACCTGGTGTGGTTGCAGATGGCTGGCAGTACATTTATAAAATGCCGTGATGCTCTAACACAGAAACTCAGAGAAAGGGAGGAAAAGGAGAAAAGGGGATTGGAGGATCACTGCATGTGGGTGAGGGAAGACAGTGGAACTTGCCCTGAGTCTCTGAGCCCAGTAGTCATAGTCTGAGGATGAGTCACCCAGGAAGCTCTTCTGGCTGAGGCCGGGGTGGGTGGGTCTCAGAGCCATGCAGGACAAGGCTCCGATATGTTCACGGTAGCACAGCAAAAATATGAGGTACAAGAATGTGGAATGCAGACAGGCACGCTTAGTAAATGCATGAAAATAAATAAATAAAATGGAAGACCTTGTCTATGAACCTGGAAGTGAATTCAAGGCCAGTTTTGGCAAATTAATAAAATCTTGTCTAAAAAAAAAATGTTGAAGAAAGAGGTTGGGGAGAGGGGAAGAAAGGAAGGAGAGAGCCAGCCAGGCTACTGCAGTGGTGGAAGGCTTGCTTAACATATACAAGTTGGAGTCAAGTATTGAATATTAATTGGATACATATTGTAGTTATCTTTCACATGGGGGAATTTTTAGTCATAGAATTACATCTTTTAAAGCAAAAGATAAATTTGTTAACCAAGAGCATAAAACTCAAGAAGTGAGAATTGGTGCTGAGATTTTGAACAGTGCCGTTGACATTAGATGGGGAGAGACGCCACGACACAGGACGTCACGACACTGGAGGTCACCACACGGGAGCAGGAAGGTGCAGGGTGAAAGTCAGCGTGGAGCTGTAGCGAGGAAGGTACGGCTCTGGGTGCCTCTGCCTTCCCACTATGGGATTGAATCAGGAGCTCCCAGGATCGGATATAGCCTATCTCTGTACCAGCGCTGAGGTGACTGCACCTTTAGGAGTGAAACATGGAGGGTTACAGGGAAGAAAGTCCTTGCGCCCGTGGAGAGGCTCCCGCTTCAGTCACAGTTGCCCGTGAAAGAGGGAAGTCATCCAACCAGTGACAAAAGTGGGTTAATTTGGGGGATACTGTAGGGCTAAACCAAACCTATGTTTTCCCCTTGGACACAGACAAATATGAAGTTTTTATGTTGGGACCATACAGTGCACTGATTCTGTGAGTAGAGACTGCTGTACAAGCTTGGTGGCTCAAGTTCAAGTCTTAGAATCCACATAGAGGAGGTATAAGGATAACTCCGTGGGCGAGCTCACCTGCTGCTCTCCTGGTATACCTGGCTCCCATGCACAGCCAGCCCACATCTGCCTGCAACTCCAGTTCCTGGGAATCCAGTGCCTTTTTCTGGTCCCTCCAGTGATAGACCGTCTCCATTAAGACTCTGCATCAAGAAGACTCCATAACCTCCCCTTGGTTTCAGTGAGAGTGTTCTCTGTAGGCTCAGGCATTCGAATGTTGGGTCCTGTTAGTGATGCCACTTGGGGAGGCTTAGGAGATGCGGCCTTGCTGGAGAAAGTATGTTCCTGGGGCAGGCTTTGAGAATCCAGGCCTCTGTCACTTCCAGCTGACTCTGTGCTGGCCAATCAGGATGCCATCTCTCAGTATCCTGATCGGCTGCCACGCCTGCTGCTTGCTGCAAGACTCTGCTATGATAAGCGCTCCTCCCTCTGGACTGGTAACCCAGAACATACTTTCTCCTAAGTTGCCTTCCATCATCTCTTGGCTTTTTTTTTTTTTTTATCACAGCAGGCAAAAATGAGCTGATATACTCCCCAGACAGTCCCACCAACAGAGAAACACAGCCATCAGGAAGACAGGTGTACAGGGGAGACACACTAGCTTTTGAGAGTGCAAGGAGGTTTGTGCATACGTGGAGCACCATTGCCTCTTCCACCTTCCCAGAAGCACAGCCTTCAGAAAGACAGGCGCACAGGGGAGACACTCTAGCCATTGAGAGTGCAGAAAGGTGTGTGCGTACCTGGGGCGCCATTGCCTCTTCCACCCTCTCTCATACGGTTCTCTTCGCATCAGACAGATCGTGTAGGATGGTTTCCTCTTTGGAATGCCAGCTAAGTGTGAACACTAACCACCTCTACAAAACAACTTCGCAGCAATGCCCAGACAAGTGTTCAGTAACTGGAAAATACAGATCAGCCAAGCTGGCAGACAGAAGTGACCATCACAGGCCCCGATTTCAAAATCATTATCAGCTGCTCCTCGGCAGTTTGGGGTGTGCTGGGAGCGATTATCCCCAAAGGCTGTGAAGGGATAATGGACAGACAGTCCTCAGAACCAAGTGTGTGAGCTGCCCGTCCCACCCCTTAGCTGCTCCCTCTATAAACTCGGGCTCTGTCTGAAAACTGTTTTGAGAAGACAGGCGCTCACTACAAAGGCGGCCTTGGTCTCTGGGACAAACACACAAGTGAAGAAGAATCAAGATTTTTCTCCTTACATTAATTCTTTCATGCTGGCCTTAATTTAATTCTACAAGCACTTGTTCTTTAGGTCGCTTCTGTGCTACTATTCAGCCTTCATACCAGAAAACTGCTTTTTTTAAACTTCCTTTTTTATTTATTCTTTGTCTTTCACATCCAGATCCCACCCATCTCTGGTTTCCCGCCCCCCCCCACACACATCTGCCCTCTTATACCATAGGCTGAGCAATTCTCTCCCACATGGGCGACATGCAGGTGGTAAGTTTGATCTTCATCCACAGACCAGACCAGCATTCCACACAAATGGAAACCATGAGCTGCTGTGCCTCTGTATTCCAGTAGGGCCAGCAAGTCCACCTCTGAGGGCAGGCCTAGCCATAGTCTCCACTATGACTTTAACTGCAGAAGGGAAGTCGCTGGACTCGAGCAGAGTCATTGCCACCCCCCTGACACCTTACAGCCCTCCTTTCTCATCAGCCCCCTGGTCCCACACACCCAGTCTGTTGCTAGTCTTTCTCTGTCCCTCCAGTCAGCTCCCAAATAAATGAAGCGGAGACTTCTTACTAATTATGAAAGCTTGGCCAATAGCTTAGGCTTGTTTCTAACTAGCTCTTATAACGTCAACTAACCCATTTTTATTCACTTACTTGTGGCCACATGACCGGTGGCTTTCCCCCCCTTTTCTTGCATGTCTGTTCCCTCTGCATCTGTGGGCGACTCCTCACGATTCTGCCCTTCTTCTTCCCAGCATTCTCTCTGCCCTGAAAATCCTGTCTAGCTATTTATCTGTTAGCTTTTTATTAAACCAATCACAACAAACAAAAATATCATCACACAGTGTAAAGGGGTATTCCACAGCACACATCTGAAGTGATCTGAGCATAGGTCCACCATGCTCACAGCCCCAGACCCAAGTGTCACAGCACGCACACAGGTGTCCCTGGATGGGAGCACACTGAGCCGTGGGAGGAACTTCCTTCTCTTCTGGAAACGATAGGAGTGGGAACAGCAGATAGAAGTCAGAAACAGCCCCTATTGGCCTCAGTGTCTTTCTCTGGGGAGAAGGTTCACCTACATTTAAAAGATTGGCCCGATTTACTGCTCGCCTACTGGCTGTAATGAAATCGACCCCTTACCTCCACGCTGTACCAGGGAATTCCTCTCACCGCTGTGCTGGATGGGAGCTCCACACCACGCTGGAACAGGACACTCTGTCTGGTTTCTCGCTCTAAAATCTCACGTTTGCATGGGGATTTGTGGAGGAGGAAGAGAAAGGAGCGTAGGAGTCAGAGTGGTCAAGGACATGACGAGAAGGCTCACACCACCAGCTAACCTGGGATCATAGGGGCTCACAGGGACTGAAGGGACAACCAGGGAACCTGCATGGGACTGACCTAGCACTCTGCATGTATGTTACAGTTGTGTAGCAGGGGCTACACTGTCTCTGACTCTTTTACTGGTGTTTAGGACCCTACTCTTCAGCCTGGGTCTCCTTGCCCAGTGCTAATACATGGGGATCTGCTTAGTTTTACTGCAGCTTGATATAGCATGTTTTATTAATACTCATGGGAGAGCTGACCTTTCCTGGGTGGAGACAGAAGAGGAGGGATTGGGGGTTGAGGAGAAAGGGACTAGGAGGGGAGGAGGGAGTGGGGGAGTCTGTAGCCAGGATGAAAAATAAATAGATAAATAATAATAATAACCTCAGTTTTGCAGTCACATAGTCAGAGTCAGTGCTCATCTTGAACCTTCTAGCACTTGGTAGGGAAAGCCTGCTCAGATGCTGGGAAGGTCTCCTAGGATTTTTTTTTTGTTTTGTTTTGTTTTGTTTGTTTTTTGAGACAGGGTTTCTCTGTGGCTTTGGAGCCTGTCCTGGAACTAGCTCTGTAGACCAGGCTGGTCTCGAACTCACAGAAATCTGCCTGCCTCTGCCTCCCGAGTGCTGGGATTAAAGGCGTGCACCACCACCACCCGGCTCTCCTAGGATTTGATAGCATTGAGTTCCCTCATCCCAGAAGCAAACGGGGACCAGATCTCCAGCACACACAGGGCTGCTTTCCCTTTAATCAAGTTCCTTTGCAGTTACAGGAATGTCTTGACAGTTTGAAAGCGAACTACCAAACCAGAGAGCGGTCTGGGATTAATGGCAAATAAAGTTGTGTCAGTTTAGGAAGAGGTGGTGATTGATGAACAAGAGCTCCTCAAAGAGCACAGGCTCAATGTCCCTTCTAAAAGGGGTCCTCGTAGCACGCACGCACAGGGACAGAGGTCGCCCGGATCATTGGAGAGAGCCTGCTGTTGAATTTGACTCAGTTGTGGTTTTTCTTTGCTGCAGTCTGATCAGGCCCCTGCTAATTCTGCACGAGTCCTGTTGAATGTCAGTGGAGCAGCCCTGGCAATGATACCACCGGACAAGGGTGCAGCACCAAGTCACGGATGGCAAAAGGTGACAGAAGCTTCTCTGTGGGGAAAGGACACCTAAGAAAGAGAAGACTGGCGTGTGTCAAAGCTGGTACGTGTGGGCTGCGGGTAAGGATGTGTTGTCTTGAATTCTCAAAGTAGTCTCTGTGAGTGGTGTGGCTAAGAGAAAAGGTTGTGCAGTGCCTGTGTATGTGTGTGTGCGTGTGTGAGTATGTATGTGTGTGTGTGGTGTGTGTGTGCATGTGTGAGTGTGTAAGAGTGTGTGTGTGTGAGTGTATGTGGTGTGTGTGTGTTTGTGTGTGAGTGTGTGTGTGATGTGTGTGATGTGTGTGAAAGTGTGTGTGTGGTGTGTGTGTGCATGTGTGAGTGTGTAAGAGTGTGTGTGTGTGAGTGTATGTGGTGTGTGTGTGTTTGTGTGTGAGTGTGTGTGTGATGTGTGTGATGTGTGTGAAAGTGTGTGTGTGGTGTGTGTGGTATATGTGTGTGTGTATGTGTGGTCTGCGGCGAAGGCTGTGTGTGCAGACGACCCATGTGTGGAGGTCTAAGGCCAATCTCAGGGTTCTCAGAAATTGTCCAGCATTATATTTTACTGTTGATATTGGATCTCTCTTCAGGAAGGCCAAGCTGTCTGGCCAGCAACCCACAGGGCTCTGACTTCCCCTGCTCCCCAGCGTTTATGTGAATTTTGAGCATCTGGCTCTGGTCTTCCTGCTTGTGAGGTTAAGTTCTTCACCTACTGGGTTCTGTCGCTCAGCTCTTGTCAAATTTTTTAATAAAATTAAAGTCAGCAACCCAAAAAGTAGTTTTTAAAATCAAACATTCTATGAAAATGCAATTGAAAGACGTAGCCGTGGGATACTTAATGGTAGCACGAGAGTGTCATCATTGTGTTTATCATGAAGGCATGTGTCTATAAGAACTGAAACTTCTTCCGCAGGAGAAGCACTGTGGTTTGCGCCTGCTGTGACCCTGAACCTAGCAGAGGCAGCATCTGCCAGCAGATGGTCTTCACAGTTTAAAGTTGAGTGTTCAGAACCAAGGACAAATGAAGTCCTGCGCTCTAACACAGAGGTAACGAGCTCTGCCAGAAACACTCGGTTCATTATACATTTGATTTTCAACTTATTTTTATTTGATGCATGTTCAGACATAGTTTGCTGTTTCCATACCCTTTATGACCTCTGCATTCCTCAATGCAACCCACAATTCAAGATCTGGGTGATGGATATGCCCGGTCTTTAAGGATGCTGGTGTTTTTCACTCTGTAAGATGGCTTGGGCAACACATTGAACAAGTTTAGTTGGCAGAGAGGGGAGTGGCTGAGTGATCTCTACTGCTGTTCCGGAGAGTTCTGATGACCTGACCCCTCCCTTTCACTGGGGCAAGGAACAGATGCTGGCTTTTTAGCTGTCAAGGTGTCAAAGCATAGTTCAAAGTCTGCTTTACCAAAGCCCCGGGCTTATCTCACACTGTGAGTGCCTGAGAAAGTCACCATGGCGCTGAACTCCTGTGGCCTTCCCCTGTTTGCTAATAGAACGAATAACTAAAGCTCGAAGAGTGAAGAGAGAACGCTGTGTGGACCAGATTGTCCCATGCTGAGCTGTACTGCATGAGGGCCTGATAACAGTGTCGCTCCAAACATCCGCTCATGCGCTAGAACGTCACAGCTTAAAATGACTGCCATCGACAACTATTCCAGGTCAACAATTTGTCCAAGGCAATGTCTTTTGAAACATTTTTAGTCATTGACTTGGCGTAAAGCTGCCGCGTTGGCTTAGCATGTGGAGGTCAGAGGAAAACTTGCAGGATTTGGTTCTTTCTTTCCATGTGGGTCCTCAGGTCACCAGACTTGGCTGTAGGCACCTTTATCTGCTGAGCTTCCTTGCCAGCTCCTAAGACTGTGTTTTTAAGCAAGGATGCTGGTTGTGCTTTCTGGTCTCCATCATTATGAGGTAAGCACTGGCTGTAATACATGGGTTCCTGAGACTGGAAGGAATATCATGGAGACAGTACTCTTGGGTCTCTTGGGTAGGCCACTGGTTATAAAGTGTGGTCATAATGTAGACATAAACACAGGACCTCTATGAGTGGCTTTGTTGACTGTCACTTACCGCGGAGAAACTAGAACAAAGGCTGTAGTCTTTACGTTTGGGTAAATTCATTGCTTATTCTGTTACAAAAGGAGAAGTGATCTGGAGAAAGCAGCTGAGGGACTGGGCATAGTGTCTGGTTGGTTTTGAAAGAGGATATGGAGATGCAGAGATGATCAGGTTAGGCAGAGAACATCTGTATGGCAATAGAAATCAGATGGACTAGGGATCTTTCACACTGTGGAAAGATCTCAGGGTTTTCACATTGAGAGGCAAGCATGGGGTCTTCACGCTGAGATGAGCTTGAGATCTTCACACTGTGAGATGAGCTCAGGGTCTTCACATGGTGAGATGCGATCTCCGGGTCTTAACACTTTGAGGTGAGCTGTGGTCTTCATGTGAGGTGATCTTGAGTTCTTGGCACTGCCTGGCTGGCCTGTGTTTGGGGTCCTGTTGGAATGTCCTATTTATCCTTCTTTCATGGTTGAGAAAGACTCAGGTCCTCACAGGCAGCACCAAGTGTGAACACTCAGAATCTACTTCCCATGGAATAAGATAGCAAACGTGGGACCTCTGCAGACCTATGTCTCCCCAGGGGTACACCAATGGCCAACAGGAAAATTGCAGGGTATGAGCTTGTAAACATGCTTAATCCCATGTCCATTCCCATGGCAATCCATCTTTTCTTTCCTGAGGCCCTATATATATAGATGACCACGCCCTGCTAACCATGGCTTCCTTAGAGTTACCTAAGACCCAGACTCCACACAGTGACAGCAGGAACCATCCTCCACATTCCAAGGTCAAACTTATTCTTAGTTATCACACCATGGCCACGGATCCACGGAGAGGTAGAAGTTTCTAGAAGCGAACATGGCTACAAGAGCATTTTCCAAGCAAGGAAAACAATGACTATGACCATGAACACGTGGAGAGCTTGCTGTCTCTGTGGTGCTGTATCTCTGGCCCTTTCCGGAAGCTCCCGGCTTCACTCAGGTGCCCCGATGCCTCTGCACCTACTGACAAGAGTCCTGCCAATGATACCAGGCACAACTGGCCCCTGCTGGCTCTCTGTCTGCCCAGGTATGCACCGCATCTGCCTCTGCCCCGGGAGGAAAGCCACCTGGAATCACTTCCCTTTTCATGTTCTTCTCTGTTTCCTTTGCAGCTCTAGTGGCTTGAACTGCCTGGCGCTAATGTGTGGGGTTTGACTGACGTCTTGAATGAGCTGCTAAGGCAAGAGTTTATTTTAACAAAGACAGGATTGAGAGAGGTTAGTCCCTTGCTTCACTTCCTAGTGTCAAAAAAATTTGCTCTGTTTTGATACTTGCCTTTGTTCCCTCCATCGGGGAATTAAACCCTATGATAAACAGACACTGCAACTTGTTTCGGGAAGTGAGTGGTTGTGGCTATGACGGACGCCCCTGGCTTGCTCTAGGCTGCCATTCTGTAATTGCTGCCACCAGGCACAGTGTGAACCCACCTGCCTTCGGTTCTCTTTTTGGACAGTGTGGCCTCTTCAGAACCCTTGCGCTCACCTCTGAGCTGATTTGTAACAGCTCCCTAGCCATGTCCCCAGGCTAGCTATCTTGGCTCTAAATCCTTTACCGTGTAAAATCCAGTTGCTTAGGTAACACTTCACTCCCTGGGCTTGAGTTCTGTGATCCCCGCCCAACCTCTCTACAAGGTCTGAAGGAAGAATTGCATCGTTTGCTCCACGCGATATTCAGCTGTGCATCCTTTCTCCAGGAAGAGGGAAAGCAGAATTCATACAAATGCAAGGGGTTAACTCTCCCCATCTCAAATGTAGACTCCTTCACAGTTGCCCAAACCCCATCTTTTTTTGTTTGCTTATTAGACATAAAGCTTTCTCTCTGCCATTTGGAAGAAGGCTTTCTGGTAGCAAAAAGGGACATTTTTTCTGTGTTTTTTTTTTTTTTGTGTGTGTGTGTGTGTGTGTGTGACTGTTTTATTTTGGCGAAAAAGACATTTCTGGGTTGCTCAGCGAATACAGAAAAACTGTTTCTCCATCTAGTTTCCAAACTTTGAACTCTGACCTCAGGCCAGACAAACCAAGCCTCTGACTGACGTGTCCATGGATGAGTCCTTGTTTCCTATGACAACGGACTTAGGCCGAACTGAGAAGAAAGTGTCTTAAAATACTCAATAGTGGGCCAACCTTCTTTGCAGCAACAAAATATATAGTTCGTTTGCAATTTTTGCTGTTTTCAGCTCTGTTATTGTAGCTGTCTCACTGAACCTTTTGAGAGGAACTTTGGGGTTAGAAAAATAAGCAAACAAACAAAACAAAATGAAAATCTAACTTCACTGCTCCTGGATTGTCACCCTTGAACAGTCTGCTCCTTTGTTTTTGTTTTTTTGTTTTTCAAGACAGGGTTTCTCTGTAGCTTTGGAGCCTATCCTGGAACTAGCTCTTGCGAACTCACAGAGATCCACCTGCCTCTGCCTCCCAGGTGCTGGGATTAAAGGCAGCATGTGCCATCACCACTCGGCTTGGTATTTATTTTCTTTTCTGATGCTTTTTTTTTTTTAGGTTGTTTCCTTGTTCTAGCACAAAGAGGCCATGCTTCTCTAGGCACAGCAGAAAATTATCAACTATAATTCAGGTGTAACACGCAGATCTGGGCTGAAGTAAATATTCTTGCTCAGCTCATTAACTAAGGTTGTATATATCTAAAATTTGCATGCATCTCTGGTGTGTAACAGTGCACACGCCTTTCCATGAGAAGAAAAGGAATAAGACTCTGGTATTAACACATGGTGGCCCTCTCCTCTGTGTTGCATGCCCTGCAACCTTTAGTTCTAGGATGTCATGAGTGATGCAACTCTCAACAAATACATCATTTTAGTGATAATTTCATTTGTATTTTAATAAATAAAGCTTATCCGAATTAGAACCCTCCATCCCCATTCTCGACTACATTTTCCATAGACTTCACATAGGAAACACTTAATAAAAAAAAGAAATGTTAAATATGAATCTTTTCTATGGAATTCTATATATGTTTACGAGAGCGAATTCCATTCTTTTTATCTCCACACTTTATAAAACAGAAGCAGGTGGATCTCCATGAGTTCGAGGTCTGCCTTGTCTACAAAGTAGGTTCCAGGACAGCTAGAACTGTCACAAAGAAACCCTGTCTCATAAAACAAAAACAAAAATAACAAGAGGAAAGACTTTTATTCTAAAGTTTTAGTCATCCCACCCAGCAAACCTTTGAGTACACAAAACCTGACATATTTTCTCATGCGAGCGGCTGATATCTTCTCCCTTCCTTTCCTGTGTGCCCATTCTTTTCAGACTAGCCAACTGAGTAAGATGGTGAGGCTATACCCCAGCCAATGGGGGAGAGACCCTGACTCTACCTGAGTTGTGCTTGTGTGTTTAACCCTCTTGGTCCATAGTAAAGTTTGCCTTGTCCAGAGTCTTCAGCTGCATGGCGGTCTCATTCTTCAGAAATCCAAACCTCTAACGCTTCACCAGTATTCCCTAGGGTTTTCCCTCCTGACCTGGGGTTTAACCAACACTAAACGTACACTGGTTTATCCATGTAAGCACTGTTCGGAGATCACCTGGAGTCTGGGGTCTTGGTAGCTCCCTACTTAGGAAACTCACCCAGTGGTCTTTCAGTGTCTCCTGTCATGTTATTTGTGGGACCTTTGTGCACAGCTCACTCCATATGTTATTATTCTGAAGAGGAGGGCACATTCTTTGCTCCGTGCTGTTGGGTGAGGTGCAGAAGAAAGGCCAGCTGCTGCTGTGGTAGTAGGAATCTCCAGCTCCAGAGTCACAGGCAGGGCTGCCTCAAAGGGACAGGCCTTCCTCTCCTGCTGGCTGTGCAGGGGAACCAGGAAGTGAGTTTCTCAGAGCTGGCAAATCCTTCTCTGACACCCAAGTCATCAGGCACCTGTGTTCCCTGACATATAGACCTCTGTGAGTTTGGGGGTGGGAGCAAAAGGTGTAGAATTCTCCCCCATACCCCACAGGCCCAGGACTTAGCTCACTCAGCTCTGCTTTTATTGATCTCATTTTTAATTCTTCCCTTTATGGATGGTGACAATAGTGGTCCCTTTTCTTCTGGTCCTGAATGCAGACTCTTTAGGGGGACAGGATGCAAGCATCCCTTGAACCCCCCTCCTCTGTTTTCACCTCACTTCCTCTGGGAGGTAAATATTTGACTCTGCAGTTCTCACCTACTTCCGCTTCTCAGCCCAGGAATTCCACCCTTCTACAGGCTTTGTTTGTGAGTCACACTTCCCAGAGGCTCCCGCCTTCCCCTCCTGCTTCTCTTTTATGAAGGATTGAGTTGTGTTTAATCATCTAATCCTTTCAAAACACTGTGTTCCTCTCTCCACGAAGGCAACTCCTGACAAGGCCAGGGAGATAAGAGAGCTGGAAGCCACATCAGAGGGGCTGCGAAATCTGTTGTGACAACAGAGCGGGGAGGCTAGGACTTGCTTCGTTTAGGGCTGAGCGCACCTTTGTTATGTTTCTGAGAGAAAGAAAGAGGGAAGAGGCCTTCACGTGTTTAGCCTGTCCCCTCTGCCTGTCAATCACACTAGCTTGAGGGGGAAAAAAACCCCGAAGATTAAGGAAGAGCGGGGGTGGAATCTAAAGGGAGAGGTACAAATGAAAGAAACATTTGCATAGCTCCAAGTCTCAAAGCCTCTGTCACACACCGGGATGACTGGGGCTGGGAGAGGAAGGAATATGGCTGAGGCTAACTCACCTGTGGTCCAGTTTCCATCTTCTCTAACAAGTCTGTCTGACTATCCTTTGCTCCTACGTTCTGTCTCTCTCTCTCTCTCTCTCTCTCTCTCTCTCTCTCTCTCTCTCTTTCTCTCTCTCTCTCTCCTCTCTCCTCTCTCTCTCTCTCTCCTTCCCTCTCTCCTTCCCCTATCTTTACCTCTCTCCCTCTCTCTTTCTCTCCCCCAC
>NC_022021.1:50144540-50146565 GCF_000317375.1 Microtus ochrogaster
TCTCTCTCTCCTCTCTCCTCTCTCTCTCTCTCTCCTTCCCTCTCTCCTTCCCCTATCTTTACCTCTCTCCCTCTCTCTTTCTCTCCCCCACTCTCTCTCCCCCTCCCTCCTTTCTTCCTTCCCTCCCTCCCCCTCTCTCTCCCTCCCTCCTTCCCTCTCTCTCTTCCTCTCTCTTTTCAATACTATACATCCTTTAAAGGAATAGGCATTCAGGGATTTTCTTCCGCTCGCTTGCTTAGTGAGCTCCTCATTTGCATCAGCTTGTCAAGAGTTATGACATTTAATGTTATTAATGTCACTTCCATTATTCCAGGGGACCTCAGCTGCCTTCACCTACACAGTGTAAGTGTTTCTGATTACATGACCAGAACTAGAGACCCCAAGGAGAATAGAAGCAAACATGGTCCTCTGCGCTGTGGGGAGGCCAGCCTGAGAGCACCCGGTGTCATTCACCACCATGAGCCTGGAAATATATTCACTCAGATGTCAGAAGCATTGCATGCTGTGTGCAGGCACTCCCAGGAGTATGCATGTGCGCGCACATACACACGCATGCACATACATACACATACACACACATCACACACACACACACACACACACACACACACACACACACACACTCTCGCTCACAGAGGATTATGTGTATTCTTGGGATTCAGTGCAATGAGACTCAATGCTTTTTATGTTTACTTTTAAGAAAAAGTGGTAAGTTTACTTCCAGGAATGGAGATGATCAGAAGTCCAAAAGTGATCGAAAATCGAAAGTCAGGAGGAAAAAACCCTAAGGCCATTCTGGAGTTTAAGAAGGCAATAGAAGTCATCAAACTCAACAATGTGTCATGCGTTCATCTGCCAGTCATCAAAATGGATTGTTTGACATGAAAAATAATTTTGTAACACACTCAGAATGGTTTCTGATAGTTTAATTTGGGAAACTTAATTTTTTTATGTAATTATAATTTATATTTGAAAAAAAACCTTAAAGCCCCAAAAGATTTGGGTAAAGCCAAATCTTTTAAAATTATATTAGACCTAAAATTATGTTCTGTACAAAAATACCTTAAGTAATAACATGATAAGCATTTATAAAAGTGCAAAAGCAATTTAATAAATTACTTAAAATCAGCAACATGCTTTTGTCAGTGTTTCTAATTTTTAACATTATTTATCTTCTGCTGTCGTTACCTATCTCTGCATTCGGGTACAGAGATGAATAGGCAAATACAAGAAGGAAAACTACAGGTGGTTGGCACACGTTTGCTAACACACATTCAACACCCTATGTGCCCAGTGTATCTTGTCAAAGGTCTTTGATAATTAGAACTTTCTAATATCAGTTTGCATATTTCTGTAGTTGTGCTTGGTTTTTCTTCACATGTTTTATCCCCGGCTTTTACAAGACTCAGGTTCCTCTCTGTGAGTGGCCCTGGTTTTTTTTTTGTCTATTTTTTTTTGTGATTTAGAATGGCCCCTTCCTCCCAGGAATCTTAATCCTTTTGCATCATGACGTTGACTGCTCAGAGGCCCACCATGCCATACTTATTGGTGGCCCGCATTCTGGATCTACCCAATTGATTCCTTGTATTATCCTTACTCTCTATCTCACTGGAGTTCTAATTTCCCATCACCTGAGCATTGGGCCCCATCCGTGGGTAATGTGAGGGCAGGGACAGGTGGCTGTCAGGTGGCCTTGTTATTCATGTATTGCATCACTTGGTTGAAATGGTGGCAGCTTTTCATCTTTGGTATTTAATATCCACTGAGTGTAATGCCTCCATCAACTATTGTACTGAAAAGTTGCAAAATTATTTTTAATTTCAATCCTTACCTCTACATTCATGATTTAGCTTCTTTTGGAAAGAGTAGCTTCACTTTGTCAACTGGGTTATCTGAATTTCCCCGGAACACTGTGTGTGTGTGTGTGTGTGTGTGTGTATGTGTGTGATGTGTGTTTGTGTGTGGTGTGTGTGTGTGTGTGTGTGTATGTGTGTGGTGTGTGTTTGTGTGTGGTGTGTGTGTGTG